>NC_044499.1:35905397-36205814 GCF_902362185.1 Chanos chanos | reverse complement strand
ATCTAAGACATAACACGTCCTTGACAAATACTAAACCATAGTCAGACGCAATCAGCAGTGCAGGGCTTGTAGATTTGACAGTCTTAGGTCACTAGAGCTTGATCAGAGTACAAAGTATACTCATGGAGCTGCTCATCTGTGTGTCAGGGGGTCGTAGGGAACCCGGGACAGTGGCTCGGCCAGACCTGGGGGCCTCCGCGTTGGAGACAGACTCTGGGGTGGATGTGTCCAGACTGGACCTTCGCGTCGGCCGTATTCTGTCTGTCAGGTGCCACCTGGATGCCGAGTCCCTCTGCGTGCAGGAAGTGGACCTGGGGGAGACCACATCCAGGATGGTGGTTAGTGGCCTTGTCAAACACTTGACTCCTGAGCAGGTAAGAACCTAAAGTCACTTCACAATATAAAAAAATATGTAATGTAATGTGGCATAGCACAGACACAAAGACATCTTGCAGACTTGCTGCAGTTTCATTCGAGAACTATTTTTAGACGCTATTTTGGCTGTTTTTTGGGAGATTCATCATCCCACAGCAAAAATGGTTGAATATGGACAGCTTGTTCTGGAATGTAATATATAATCAATTAACTGAAATAGCTGAATATGGACTGTTTAACAACTATGATTCATTATGACCAATTTATGGTTTTTATACAGTTCTAATCATACATGTTTTCATATTTGTGTGTTTTTCAAGGTTTTATACCATTCTTTACATTTTTTCCATAAAACACTGTTGAGGAGTGAATTTAAGGATGATAGTTTCAGCATGTTTTAAACTCTTAATATAGAGTGTGAATCTCAGCCCTCTTACATGGGATATCTGAGAACTATAATAATGGGACTTAAGGCTCCCTCTCTATTTTGGGTGGTATGTTCTTGCCTGTCATCTAATGTCTCCAAGGTAAAAGTGTGTGTGTGTTTGTGTGTGTGTGTGTGTGTGTGTGTGTGTGTGTGCGCGTGTGCGCGCGTGTGTGTATGTGTGTTTGTGTCCTCTCCTTCAGCTGTTAAGTAGTGTGACTCTCGATTGCCAGCTGTCAGCAATGCTCTCCTCCACTTAGAATGTGTGGTGTAGTGTGTGTGCGTGTGTATGTGTGTGTGTATGTGTGCGTGTGTGTGTGTGTTAGAGAGAGGGAGAGAGAGAGAGAGAGTGAGAGAGAGAGAGAGAGAGAGAGAGAGAGAGGGAGCGAGAGAGAGAGAGATCTGCTGTTGAAGGGGAAATTGAATGTCATGTGAAAACACATATTCTGTCTCGAAGCTGTTGCTGAATGCTCTTTTCTGGACAGTGTGGGACATTGGTATTATTTGTATGGATGTCAGTCCTAAATGATAGTTAGGTTTACGTTTCTTAAGACCACTCAGCAAGACCTTCATATAGAAACATGGCATTTACACTTTGCACACACAGACAGACACACACACACACACACACACACACGCACGCACACATGCACACAACGCACAACTTTCACATCATATTATACATATTATACATTATTTATTTTATATATATATATGCGCACACACATTTATACATAGTAAATATAGTAAATATTAAATTTGTATAACTGTTAAATGTTCTATATTGTCAAATATTGGCAATTATTTATTATTTGAATTCTTGAATACCACTAAATGTGCCTGTGTGTTTTTGTTTGCTCTTGTTTGTGCGTGTTTGTGCGTGTGTGTGTGTGCGTGTGTGTGTGTGTGTGTATGTGTATTAGATGCACGATCGCTTGACTGTGTTGCTGTGTAATGTGCGGCCAGTGAAAGTCCGTGGGGTTCTGTCCCAGGCTCGGATTCTGTGTGCTTTCAGTCAGGATGATCTGGAACCACTGGAACCGCCCACTGGGGCTCAACCCGGAGACAGAGTCACCTTCCAGGGTTACCCCGGTAACAACACTACCTGCCGTAACGATACACTCATACTTCATAACAGTTATGGTGTTGCTGTAGTGACCGGAGGTTGAATTTTATACATATTCATATTCCCAGGGGATCCAGATCGGGAGCTGAATCCCAAACGTAGAGTATGGGAACGCCTTCAGTCCGACTTGCGAACGGACACCAAGGGCGTGGCCACGTACAGGGGCGTGGCCTTTGAAGTAAGGGGGAAGGGCCTGTGCCGTGCTCCCAGCATAAGCCACGGAGGAATCAAATGAAAGAGCAGAAAAGAGCATCACCCTTCCTTTAACGTCAAAGTGAAAACCAATACCTGCTGATATTTTCATCACATTTGAGATGTGAAACATGAAACGACTGATCTTCAAATAAACTTTGTGTTTACTGTTGCCAGTGATTTGTGCCTCAATACAACAGGCAGTTGTTGTCCATTTTGAAGCCCTGACTGATGTAAAGTTTTATTTGGCAAGACCGGCTGAAGCATCTTAGTAATGTTATGCAACCATTTTGCAGTGTTTTTAATCAGGAACATCAGTCCCTGTTTAGTAAAGTGTAGGTATAAACATATAGAGTGCACCATGTTGATCATAAGAATCCAAACATACCTCCCAATTACGGTATGGTGACTTGTTTTAGCTGTAAGGAAGAATATTTGTTCCTGACAGTCAGCTGAAGTATGCTTTCTCTCAGTTTCGTGCCTTCCTGCCACACATGTTTGGTGGAGACGTCAGCAAAATAGACCCTGTTCTCCACCTTCTCCACCAACCTCTGCGTGACTGACGACCCCCTCTGTAAAAACTGAGTTTGGCTGAGTTTTGAGCCCCGCAGTTGATCTTTATGAGTGAGAATTATCATGGAGTGACTGTTCCATGATGGACCCAACAGGACCTGGACAACAGAGAGACGCGTTAGCAGAATTATTTGGCACACTGCTAGCTCTGTGAATAGTCTAGTCATATAAAGTGGAACCATGAAGTAATAAAATTTTTGGATAGAGGGAATATCTTTCACATGCTATACTAAACAAACAGATGTGCGGTGGGTCACATTTAAAGGATATTTGAAGTAACGTGACTGGGGTTGGGGGGGGGGGTGTACATATATATATATAAATATGGGCCTACATATGACTCTCTTACCTCAAGAGTATACATATATATATAAATATGGGCCTACATATGACTCTCTTACCTCAAGAGTATACATATATATATATATATATATAAATATGGGCCTACATATGACTCTCTTACCTCAAGAGTATGATTCAGTTGATTTTCCACCTCTCTCCCCAGTGGGACGTCTGCTCTTAGCACCAGCAACAACACATCAACGCTCTCTACCGACCTGTGTGACATGAAGGTCGTCACATTTTGCAGTATTTCTGCTTCAGTCAGGGCGAGATTCGGGATCGCTGGGGTGTCGATCACCCTGAGACGCAGCGCTGTTTCTTTACCCTGTCGCCGTAGAAACGCAGGGAAGCTCAAGCTGCAGAGCTTTGGTTCCAGTGTCACGGGTCGGCTCGAGAGGGAGGAGGAGAATTCCAGGCTTCCAAGCAGGGCGTTTCCGACGGCGCTCTTCCCGGTTTGGGGACCTCCCACCAGCAGCACATTCAGAGTCACCACCTCCTGTTGTGTCCTGGTATTCTGACTCCCGCTGATAATCTGCCGGAGGTACAAACTCCAGCGGGCATATTTACTGTCCTTATTTGGGCGTTCGTTGTTATTCGGCTTGTCTTCCTCATCCAGTTGACCGTTTTGGTTTTCCAGATTCATCTTCACTCTTGCATCTTTGAAAAAAAATATATGAAAAAACCATTACAAAGACTTTAACTTCATGTACTACAATCCCGTGCAGTGCTGTTATCTGCAGTAAAATTACACCTCTCACCCATTTAAACACAGTTAAAACTCATAGAGCTGCAGAAGATCACAGAGAATCTCAAATATAATGCTCTTCACAGTCTATGCCAAGGAGTCACTGATATTAATGTTTGTTTTTGCCTCTGTTTACCTATGATGCTCCTCGCATTGTTCAGTGGCATACAACAGTTTTGTTCTGAACACCTTCCTGCTTTATCTTCATACATGAAATACAGGAAATTACGTCTCTCCTTCACATCTCTTGCAGCACTCTTAGCCATGCCCAGCCATACACAGCTATATTCAGCTTTGCCACACGCACACACACACACACACACACACACACACAGACACACACACACACACATTTTACTGTCCTCACTTCACTCCACAAACACTTCATGGCTTGTGCACATCATACAGAGCCATTACTTGTATATATAAAATGTCTGTCTGTCTGTCTGTCTGTCTGTCTCTCTCTCTCTCTCTTTCTCTCTATCTCTCTTTCTCTCTGTCTCACACACACACACACACACACACACACACACACACTTCCCCATTTTAATCCCCTCTTGTAATTTCCTCTTTGATAATCCCTTCCTCTGTCCTTAGTGTCATGATTAATTTTTACTGCTAACGGTGATTATTCCATTTCTTAATTATTAATTAAAACTCACAGCGGATGAATACAGTAATTTTGCGATGATTACTATACTTTTTGCTTCCCACACACAGTACATGTCTGGTTGCTTGTGCATAGGGAACATATTAAAATCACACATCCTATATACACTCTAGAAAAACACATTTTCATTTCTCTCGACTGGTCTATACAGAAACTCGATTACCAGTGTTTTCAGTTCATGACTCAAGCTTGATTTCTTACCTGCTGTGGAAAGCTAGAGGTCTTTGTGCGTGTGTTTAGGAAGCAGTGTTCTGGGGTATATGAGTGTAGATACAGAACTGTTTGCACAGGTAAAACGCTGCCTGGTTCATTGGCCGGACTATAAAACACACCTTTGTTCCGTTCTCCACATGGCTATAAAACAAGATCAATATTCCAGGGCCTCAGTCTCCCACTGATGAGACTGCATAATGGTCTTTATAGATCAGATAATTAATATTATCCCTATCCCACTCTATCCAAGGTCTGTGTGAGAAAACATCTGCTTTAAGACAGGAAAACAGATGCAGGGTTTTTTGCAGGTCAAAAAAAAAAAAAACCCTGCATATATTTTGTATTGAAAACACATACAAAATGACTGTATGTGTGTGGGTGTGTGTTTAAGAAACCCTTTCAATAAAAAAAGCTTCTGTAACAGTAGCTTTAGTGTAGCGATATTAATCTATACAAAAACTGATAGGCTTAAATGTAAGGACACTTCATTTTTGAACTGTTCAGTGTTAGAGAGGAAAATTTTAAACCAGTACGTGTGAATATGTGTTGAAAATATTTAAACCCTTAATAAAGTGAGGCTTCCATGTTTTCTGTTTTTGTATTGTTTTTTGTCAGAATACTGTATCACAACATTCTCCTTCCCTCTTGAGAAACTGCTGATATTAGATGCCACTGACTCTGGCAAAGTTGCGAATTTTAAACATCCCCTCACCTCTCGGCCTCCCTCAGTGCTCAGAGGCAGAGCGCATGTGTCCGTGGCTCTCTCCTCCAAGACCGAGTCAGTCTTGTCTGAACAGAGGATCTCTGAAAGCTGCGGACACTGAGCTGTCCTCAGGCACATACGCTGAGAAGAAAGATGATTGGTTCATTATGATTATTGTTATTTTTAGATGTATCTTTTTTTTTTTTTTTTTACTGTGGAGCATCTGGTTTTAGTAGTTAAAAACAGTCCTACAATATCAGTGGTTCTCATCACTCCTGTTTGACATCTAACTCCCACATCCCTAACCCTTTACTTGTTCATTCGCTCAGGGACAGAGATTCCCTGTGCATTGTCCTCAGTGTTTCACTGGAAACTCTTTTTTTTTTTTTTTTTTTTTTCAAAATGAGCTTATTATGGCCCTGGCCTAGACCTTTGTTTGTGCCTCAGACTCGATCAGCCATGTGAATTACATTTTAAACTGTATATTTAATAATGTGTAATTCATTCATTTGATTTATTACATTTTAAATGTAGAATTTACTGTTGTAAATTAGCACAACATCAGCAAGCGCTCCTTTTCACCCGCCAGTTTCCCTGGATTCACCTGCAACTGTGCAACCACTGGGCACATAGTAGTCTACTGCTGGGCACCCTGAATACTACACAGCTATACCACGCTGTCATGCCCTGCTTCTCTCTTTCGCCCTCTCCTGGCCATTTTATGTTTGTGTTTGTGGTTTGTGTTGCATCCTGGTTTCCTTTGTTTCCCCCTGTTAGTTTACTCATTTGTTACATTGTTTTGGATAGTTTAATCTTGTTTATTCCTGTATAAATACTCCTGGATGCCTGAAGGTTGAATACACCCGAGACCTGAATACGCCTGAAGCCTGAATACACCTAAAGCCTGAATACACCTGAAACATGAATACACCTGAGGCCTGAATACACCTAAAGCCTGAATGCGCCTGAAGCCTGAATACACCTGAAACCTGAATACACCTGAAGCCTGAATACACCTATAGCCTGAATGCGCCTGAAGCCTGAATACACCTGAAACCTGAATACACCTAAAGCCTGAATACACCTATAGCCTGAATACACCTAAAGCCTGAATATACCTAACGCCTGAATACGCCTGAAGCCTGAATATGCCTAAAGCCTGACTATGCCTGAAGCCTTAATACACCTAAAGCCCGGATACTCTGGAAACCTGAATACGCCTAAAGCCTGAATACGCCTGAAACCTGAATACGCCTAAAGCCCAAATATGCCTGAAGCCTTAAGCCGGAAGCCTTAAGCCTGAAGCCTGAATACGCCTAAAGCCCGAATACACCTAAAGCCTTAAGCCTGAAGCCTTAAGCCTGAATACGCCTGAAGCCTGAAGCCTAAAGCCTGAAGTCTTTTGTTTCATCCTGTTCATTTCCAATAAAACTAAGAAAACCTGCGCATGCATCCAGAACTTCCTTCAAACCGTGACACATGCCATTATCAGTGATGGTGTTTTGACCTTGAGTAGGGAAAAGACCTTTTTGTGTGTGTGTGTGTGTGTGTGTGTGTGTGTGTGTGTGTGTGTGTGTGTGTGTCTTTTTCTGGCCAGCATATGATCTTCTGTAAGGGTTTTTATTCTGTTTGGTACAGGTTGATATGGTTTTCATTTCCTTTCATAATCTTTTATACAATATATTAAACTTTTCAGCTCTTCCATCCTGCAAAATTCAAACACTGATTAATTTATAATATACAGGCAGGAAACATTAGCAACTATTTATCTGCTGAAATAACTTATGTGAAAAAATCATGTCAAATATTTAATCAAGAGGAGACAATTGTTAAAATGTCGACAGGGGTGACCATTCCCTTTAATTCAACAAAGATGTAAACTTTACGTTGTACATGAAAGCAGACTTTTAATGGTATATGTTTAAATGTTTCTAATTTCAGAGCTCTTAGCCAGCTCTCAGTATCGGCCGTCATTGAAACACTCTGAGCACCTATAAATCAGAAGATTTACCCTCTCTTGATCCTATCACCAAATATAATTCTTTCCAACTCTAGGGCAGGAGTCATATATTACCGCCTACTTTCTCTCTGAACAGAAAACTCATGTTGGGCTGCGTTTTTATCTTTTTTTTTTTTTAACTACAGCATAGTAAGCTGAGATCTTGTGCTGTCTGATAAGAGGCAGGGAAGAACATGATGGTACTCCTTCAGGCTAAAAATACTGAACTTTATGAGTGACTCCAATTTTGTATCAAAAGAAGATGGCTTTAAATCGCAACCCAATCTAACCTTATTTTTAGAGTAGTACTTTTGTTATTTTCAGACCTAGTTGATGCTTGGCCCTTAATATACCTCAAATAAACAACTTGTGAAGCTGCCCATCATCTAAACGCAGGTCAAAATGTTGTATGAAATGTCAGCTAGCTACTGGAGGATGTATAATATGACCTAAAGTGAGATCATGTGTGTACTATAATATGACCTAAAGTGAGATCATGTGTGTACTATAATATGACCTAAAGTGAGATCAGGTGTGTGCTATAATATGACCTTAAGTGAGATAATGTGTGTACTATAATATGACTTAAAGTGAGATAATGTGTGTACTATGATATGATTTAAAGTGAGATAATGTGTGTACTATAATATGACCTTAAGTGAGATAATGTGTGTACTATAATATGACTTAAAGTGAGATAATGTGTGTACTATAATATGATTTAAAGTGAGATAATGTGTGTACTATAATATGACCTTAAGTGAGATTATGTGTGTACTATAATATGACTTAAAGTGAGATAATGTGTGTACTAGGACCAGGTAAGGCCCAGCAGAGTTCAACTGTCCTGGTGCCTAAGAAACATGAAGAATATTTGGGATTGGGGTGAAGTAGCAGCATGCTCTCATCCTCTCCATATGGAGGCGGCAACAGCAACACTTAGAAAACTTTAAAGGCAGTGCCACACATGAATCTGATGGGTAAACCCTTCATGAATCAGTAACACGATGACTCCAGTAGGTCTGCATGCTTAAGTCCAAGAGGCAGACAGCCATCAAAGGCACTGTTTTTGGTTGGTAAATGGAGATATAAATGTCAGATATTAGTGATTCTCTGGGATCCAGTCAAAGTCATATTTCATACATATGAAAGCACTGATCTGAGAACAGTTAGCAGTGGGACATCTGGAATCATACACATGCACTCCTGAAGGCCTGGCAATATGGACAAAACATGTGTTTTGCAAAACCTCAACAGAATGAGAGAGGGAGAACAAATGAAGAGGATCTGTATCTTTGTTCTCAATCTCAACCATCTTTGTTCAGCTTCTTTAATAACCAGCTAGCTCAAAGCATTTTACATGAACTCAGACAAGAGGCAAAAGTAAGTGTGTGTGTGTGTGTGTGTGTGTGTGTGTGTCTGTGTGTACAAGTAGGTAAATCTGATTATTTCTACAGATTAATTTTCCCACAAAGGCAACTACTTTGGTCTCTTTTCAACCCATGAAGGTTTGATTTGACGTTGGCTTTGAAATGTTAATTCCTCTGTCTGAAGACTAAAACTGAAATATTCAGCGCAGTGAAGTTACAGACATTATGAATATGTTGTAGAGTAACCTTTGTCCTCAATGGGAAATTACCATTCAACCCACCGCATTTTTGCAAAAGATTATTCGAAATACAAAGCATATACGAACATTTCCACAGAGTAAATTCATCAGTGTAACTCACATAGAATTTAGTCAGGTTTGAGAGAGTCCCACAGTGGTGGCAGGGAAATCACGCGCAGTCTCTTTTCACAGAGTGAATGTAGCACTGAACACTTCTCCTATATACCATATACTGTCACAGGGGAGACAGATCTTATGTCATGTCTTTCTTCCCATCAACTCATAAATATTCATGATTTTTGTTAATGTTCATTATATTCCGTTACTGAGGGTCCCTTCATATTTATTAAACTGAATATAAAAAAACGCCACTTTTTTATGTAAATCAAAAGCAATTGAAATAACATGAAATACAATAAATTCCACAGATACTTATATGAAAAATGTGTTCTTTTTATTAAAGACCTGGATGTGGAATATGCTCTGTTGTAATGATTAGACACTGTTTTGTTTGGATTATTCACACAAAAACTTACATACATTTTCTTCACATACATTTTCAAAGGCCTATAAGATGCTGTTTATCTGAGAAAAATCAGACCTGAAGGAATCTGAGTTTATTTTTTAAGAATGGTTTTCAAAAATGAAAGCAAAATTACATTGATCCATAAAGGATATTGGCACATCCTCTATTACCTTCTTTATTCTGACGTATACAAATCTCCATAAAAGCCCAGTAGAATGTGATAATAGGTCGTAATTAATTGATAATTAATAGCTGTTTTCACGTATCTCAGGCAGATCAGTAATAAATGCCATGCACATTTGCAAGCTGTTAAGAAAATCATGTTTAATTGTTGGAATCTATTCCTAAATCTATTCTCTCTCTCCCTCCCTCTCTCCCTCTCTCTCTCTCTCTCTCCCTCTCTCTCTCTCCCTCTCACTCTCTCTCATTTCACCTCCCTCTCATTCTTCCTGGCAGGTATACAGTCTTGCTCTCACAGCAGCAGTAGCCTTGCCCATAGCTGTGTGTGTAGCTCCAGTAGTGAATGCGTTTGGGGTGTCCTCCTCTTTCTGCACCCTGCAGATCAGCCCACTGGAGCAGTGACAGCGCTGGAACAGCTCCACCCTGTGGGAGCCCTTCTTCTGTAGCGCTTTGGTGCATGCCTCTCCGGGCCCCAGCTCCGGCTTACACACGCGCGTCCACAGGTGCCGGGCACAGCAGTGACCTGGAGCACAGTCTGTCGACCGGAGGCAGGCATCCCCGCCCTCACCTGAGTCAGAGGGAAAAAAAATTAATAATCACAGATAATAACCACACAAACATACAAATGCATATACTCATTGAGACATACTCGACACACAAACCTTTGAGGGGCTTAACATTTGGTCGAATTCTGTTTCTTCGATGAACGCCTCTGACAGAGGGTGAGATTTGATTGTCTAGAAAGGGTATACGGGCATACAACACACTGTGTGACAGTGGGGTACACATGTCTGTAAACAGAAAGAGAGTGAGATGCATATGAAAGTTAGAGACACACTGTGTGACAGTGGGATACACATGTCTGTAAACAGAAAGAGAAACAGAGTGAGGTGCAGACAAACGTTAGAGAGACACACTGTGTGACAGTGGGGCACTCATGTCTGTAAACAGAAAGAGAAACAGACAGAGGTGTAGATGAGAGTTAGAGAGATGTGACATGGTGCATATCAATGTAAGAGAAGAGAACAATGATAAAACTGGAGAAATTCCCAAAACACCATCATATAATTCTATAATCATGCATCATATTTACCTATAATGGTGTAATGAGTAAACAGGTATCTGGGTAATATTGTCAAACTGGCTTACAGTTGCTACAGTAATTGCCAGGGCAACACATTGTATCTCTATGACAACGCCTCCATCTCCTCCTGCAGGGGGAGCAGTGGGAGGGGCTGTGTCGAGGGATATAGCAGTAAAATCCTCGGCCACATTCTCCGTCAGCTCTGCAGCCATACACCTGTCCACACACACACACACACACACACACACACACACACACACACACCAGGGCAAACACAAACATTTACAAATGCCCATAAAAAGACAGACCCTTATGCATTTACAATGAAATCAACCAAAAAAAAAAAGTGTTGTCAGTTTATAATTACATCTTAACAAGTTGAATGAAACACATGCCAGAAAAAAGTGCGATCTTGGTCATTTGTGCTGTGTCCCCCTGGCAAGATTATCACTACTGAAGCTCAAGAAGCAGAATACTTGACTGTATTAATATTTCTGAAATTGTTTCATTTGCTCAGTTTCATCAAAATCACAATCTGTGGTAGAGATCACTGTTGGAAATACATAGTTTCATGACTTCACTTCCATGGATTTCTCTGTCTATCAGTAGTACTACTATCCATAAAAGATAATGATGACGTTTCACACCCAGTTACATTAAAATAGGCAGACTTTTATTATTATTATTATTATTATTATTATTATTAATAATAATAATAATAATAATAATAATCAGAAGAAGAAGAAGAGGAAGAGAAAAAGGGGAAGAAGAGGAAGAAGAAGAAGAAGAATGCTCTAAAATTTGGTATTGGTACTGTTCTATTTTGTGGTATGACCTTAATTAAATTTCTGATAATTCATTAAATTTAACGTCTAATTCGTCATATCTAAACAAAGTGTTTAACTTTGACAACGTTTTACATGGAATTAAAGAAAAATTACACATTTTTACACAAAATACACATAAATTTACTCTCTAGCCTATCCCTTTTTCTTACCTCTCCAGTATTGTTGCGCTTTCTCACAATACCGATGTGAGATTCCGTTGAGCGGGTATCAGACTGATTGGATGTCTCTGCCACCGACGTGGATTTGTTAATGTTTATTTTAACTTTGGCTCCCGCCTCTTCTGACCACAACATCACGACTGTCAGGCAGAAAAACCATGGGTGTTCCATTGATATCAGCATTCTCAAGGTTTAATTCCTGGGTTTTTAAAAATGCCTCTACTGTAACAGCAGTCGTTCTATATTGAAAAATGCGTCAACCTGAATTGTAATAAGACGCACAGCGCGCGCAGTAACCTTGGAGTTATCCTTATTTATATCAGCTTGCGCTGCAGCTGAAAAGAGCAAGTAAGTCCTTTTTTGCGTTAAAAGGTGAAAGTTGAATCTTGTAGGTAGGTAGGCAAGTGATACGTTGCGATTATTCATCAGAAGTCTAAATCAAAAGCGTGTCGTGCCCTCGCTTTGAGCGCGGTAAGAATCCGTATAGAGTATATGTGTGTATATGTCGCGCCCTGGCAGTATACTTAAAGGAGGTTTATTTAGTGATATCAGGAGCTTTGCTTTTTATAGGTCCAAAAGGTGCGCACGCTCCCCCCGCCTCTATTTAAACTTACCCAAGTGTAACCGATCTTAGCGAGCGGAATATCTCATGAATTTGCACTGTACTAACCAGAGACAAGAGACCTCTGGATCACAAACTGAGTTGACATCGAGTGAACTGTATCATTCGTTGATTTTAAATATTAGTCAAGACAATTTAAAATATTGATGAAGACCGTTACTGGACATCACAGATTCATAATTCATAAACAAATTAATATTTGGCTGATACAAAATTCTGCATTGATATCAACAACCACGCCCCCTACTACGCAACACTATAACACTATATATATGTGTGTGTGTATTCATTCTAATGTAATATCTAATATAAATAAATTATACACATATATTGACATAATCATTTTTTAAATTAATTGACTTCAGTGAATCTTAAGTGAATTTAAGCATTTTAATATTTATCTCATACTATGCAGTGTGTTAAAATTTATGTTTTCAATAATGAGAGGTGGTTGGAGAGAGAGAGAGAGAGAGAGAGAGAGAGAGAGAGAGAGAGTATGTGTTTGATTTTTTATAGTGCCTACCTTGACGTTTAATATCCATATGTTTGTTATACTATCGGGCAGATAAGCTCAAACATGTGTGTTTGGCCATTGACTGAGCGCTGTCAAAATGCTTTGTTAACATTGTGTAAATCATGCCTGATTGAGTGAGAACACACAGGTAGGCTTGGATGTGACCTCTTAAAACCTAGCTCAGGATCACAGCTTGACCCAACAAAAGCATGCAGTTATATGGGGCCTGGTAGATATTATTTCTCCATCCTCTATATCTCTTATCATCCATCTATCTGTATTTTCTAACTCTGTTTTTCACTTGGCTTCCAGTGCATTTTTTAATCTCTTCTATATTCTAGGAGATTAAGACTTGCTTCAACCTGTGATTCCTCAAACCCCAGACTGCATGACTGACAGTGTATATTTCTGAATGACCAGAAAGAGAGACAGAGATAGCCCTGCCTATATGATAAAATCAGAAATTCTCCACTACCATCAACTTTCATGTGAAACCCCTGCAGTCAGATCAGGCTTGGGAACTGGGACACAGTAACCTGGCCTAAGCAGGCATGCTACCCAACAGGCTGAGCATACACATACCCACAGCCTCATCTTTACATATCAACCTATACATTATCAGACTTACTGCAGGGCAGTAATATTGTGCCCCCGGGTCTCAGGCAGAATCTTGGGGCTTGTGTCTACATTTCCACAGTAGAAACGAGGGGAGAATAGTTGGCGTCCCTGCTGACAAGGACCATCTTTCTCTTCTGAAGAGCATAACTTTCATCCTGGCACACTGGCACTGGCTCAGAGAGTCTCTTGTTAACCACAACATAGTAAAAAAAAAAGAAAAAGAAAGAAAGAAAGAAAGAAAGAGAGAGAGAAAGAAAGAAAGAAAGACAAGCAAAAGAGGAGAAGAATGAGATTTATCTACTCGGAAAGGCAAGTGATAGATCATAACATAAGCTATTACATTCCCTGGAACTGACTTACAATTCCCTCAGAATGGCAATACACAACTGAACTGGCTTATCTCTGCTCAGTCAAAGAGAACCATCAAGCCTGTGAAACGGACGAAAACAATGATCATGTGTTTCTCATCGAGGACCAGATCCACAGACACTGGGGAGAGGCTGGCAGAGTGAACTAAATCTCCAAACTCCACAGAATAAATTTATAATAACCCACATGAGAAAAGACGGCTCAATTAGGAGAGAGCATAATCTCATCAACATTGATTGCCAAGGAAAAGTTCATACAAGTCAATGCCGAACATTCAGTGAAAGCAACTGTTCTGTCTGTCAAAAAGGTTTCATTCATCATGGACTCATTGAGTGAAGGGAAATTTAGAGAGCATACAGCTATCTGATCCAAATCCTTCAAGAAGTATTAAGACAAAATAAATGTGCAAAAATTGCATTAATGAAAAAAACCTTGAAAATAGAGGTACTGTTTTTAGAGTATGCTTTTGAATGTCAAGATTTAGAGGCACCCTGCTTTCAGAATCATAACTGTCATCAGACAAGTTCCAGAAACTTCAGTCCGCAGTGACGCAGGGGTCATGAACTTCCTCTTTATTATTACATTCTAGAACGTTCTCTGGTCAATGCTGTACTCTCTGATCGGCCAATGACATGCTCTCGCGTAAGTAAACATCTGGAATTCCAGCATGGTTCATACAGAGATCCTATAAAACATATGAGGCCATATGTAGTCTATTGCACTGAGATGAAAAGTTTCAGCAGACGACACAGACGGAGGACCTCACAAAGCACTTCTGACAGATGCTAGCTCTCAGGGTGTTCGAGTAACACAGAAAGCACACAAGAAAGAGACAGAGAGAGAGAGAGAGAGAGAGAGAGAGAGAGAGAGAAAGAGAACAACTCTTTGTTGGAGATAAGAGCAAAAGTTTCAGTTTCCACATAATTAAGTGATGTTTTTTTAAACTTGTCTTCCTGTCCTAATTTATAGAAACGTGATCATATGTGCTATAAGGAACCATCAGTATTATCATCATATGTGTTTAAACTGTAACAACAAACCACTGCCATTGGACATTACATCATCATGAGAAACCACAGCAAGATGTTCCAAAATCTGGTGAGTCATATTATTTTGTCTGAAGAGTAGAATGACTTAAAGACTCTGAGGCCTTTTTTAATGTTTTCTCTTTATTATTCCTTCACGTTGTCTCATAGGTTCAGTCTGGACTTAAGTAAACTAGCAAATGTGTGTGTGTGTGTGTGTGTGTGTGTGTGTGTGTGTGTGTGTGTGTGTGTGTGTGTGTGTGTTATCTTTCTGCCTCCCATGTTCCCTGAACACACTCTAGGCAATATATAACATTACTGCATTGAACAAAAGATAACTGTCTGTACATCCTCTACCTTTGCTGTGGGTTTAGAACATTATACTTTATTGTTACTAAAAACCCTTTGGCTGTGGCCTACATATTACCAAGTGCATCCCTAACACAATGAAAAAGTGAAAAAATGTTGAATTACTGAATGTGCAAGGACTGCCGAAACTCAGAGGCAATGATTCTGCAGAGGGATCTGATAATGCACCATTCTGTGAGGTGGAACAATGGTGGAATCTCTCTTGAAGATACATTTTGGTATATATCAAATAACTTTTCCACCAAAGGACATCCATTTCAATAACTTTTACTCACCATTGTGACTTCACTTCATGAAGAAAAAAAAAAAATTCCCAAGAATTAAAAAGATTTCCATCAAACCAAGTGGTGTACGCAACATAATTGAATCTCATATTGCCCTAATTACTTCCTCTTTATGAAAGCCGAGGAACACATAATTTCATTTCTCTCTCTCTCTTTCTCTCTTTTTCTCACCCAGTGTTTGCTTAGGGTGTGCAAAGTATGTGCATACATGGGCATGCAGGTATGTCGGGGTGTGTGTGTGTGTGCATTTCACAGAGAAACAACTTTTTTGCTTGACAGAAGTAGAGAGAAAGGGAGAGAAAAAGGAATGAGGAGAGAGGTAGGGAGAGATGACTAACGTATTCCTCTGCTCTCGTAGACAAAAAATGATTAGGGGAACACGGTGTCCCCTACCCTTCACCCCAGCACAGCGGTCTTGGAAAAACAGCAAACGTGTTGAATGGCCTATGTAAAGGATTAAAAAAACATTATTCTTGGGACAAATATAGGACACATATTTAATAATGCCCTGACACTAGTGGAAAGATCAGTCTCTCTCTTTCTCACACACACACGCAAACACACGCGCACACACACATACGAGGGATGAGAGCATGTGTTTTTCATTTAAGTTCTGACAGCGTAAGAACACAATCCAAATGGTGAATGTGTGTGTTTGAAGGTGAGAGAACTCAACACTTGGAAAAGGAATGGTGTTGCATGTCAGTGAGGGGGATCTGTGTTACAGGGTTACTCCAGATTTGGAAAGCTTGAGATAATGTTTGCACTCAGCGATTATAAAATAACAAGTAATGATAATGTTAGCAATGATAATGTTTGGGTAATTTTAGAGGTGTTTTGTACTAACATCAAGAGAATGTAGGATAAATCAAGAGGGAAAAAAGTCTATATGATAGAACACAAGGATTATATGGACATAAGCATTAAACTGAAGTGTCATGTTTGCTTAACACAGAATACCTCTATAAGGGATCGTTAGGTTTACTGTAAAATGACAAATTAAAATCTTGAGTGAGAGACACACTGACTACTCTAATTCTCTCCATGTCTGCACGATTTTTTGAAAGTCGCTCTGCCATGCTACCCCTAAAATGTTGTTAAGGTTAATGTTGTAGAAACACTAGCGTTATGTTTATGGCACTGGTAGTGAGTGAGTGTGGTATCAAAATAAAATAATTGGATGTTGCTATCAGCTTACAGTAGGACTGGTCTGTTAGAACTCTGGGGCAAACTCCAGCAGGACCAGATGTGGATAAACACTCTGTCAAAAAGCAGACATCCTCTCTCTTTCCACCTTCCTCCTTTTCTCTCTTTCTCTCAGTCAATCAATCTACTGTGTCTCATTCGCTCTGTCACTCTTTTTGTATTAACTCCAGACACCATGTCTTTCTTTGTCTTTAATTGATTTTTTTCCTCTCTTTCCTTTTGGTGATATATTATTACCTCACATGTACAAGAGAATTCTCTCTCTCTCTCTCTCCTCAGAGGGCTGTGGATTAGGTCCAGGGGGATATACCAGAAAGAGGGTTTAGTGAAAACTCAGAGTTGGTTGAGTAAGTGGCAAACCTCCTAATAGAAGAGCCCTATGATTTCTTTAGCTAAACAAAGCCATAGCGCTCTTCTATTAGGAGGTTTACTGCTTGCACTGACTTAACCAACTCTGAGTTTTCACTAAACCCACTTTCTGGAATACCCCCCAGGTGAACTGTAAAGAGGAGAACTGATCGGCCTCTCTGTGTTTTTGCTAAAGCTCTCACTGTCTCTCTCATGCTTGATTATCCTCTGTTTCAGCCCCACAGGACACACACACAGATACACACAGACACACACACATACACACACACACAAGCTTGGGTAGAGAGCCAAACACTTGATTTTGAGCTGATATTCAGTAAATAGAGGCAGTATCATAGCTGCTGGCTGGTTTCGGCATCACAGACAGGTAATGAGATTAAAGAGGACAGCAATTAGACAGAATGACTATGAGGTGGTTTGTGTGTGTTCTGCTTTGTGTTTGACTTTGTATTCTGCTGAATCAGGTGATCTCAAAACACTGTTTGGAAATGATGAGAGCAGCCAGGCGTCTGGTGGGGTTTTCGTGATATATGTCTTAATTTTAACACCTTACGTCCATGAGGAGAGAGAGAGAGAAAGGGAGAGAGAGAGAGAGAGAGAGAGAGCGAGAGAGAGAGGATATGAACCATTTTCTTTTGCAGATCTTAAAATTAATCTGATCTTGAAGCTGGATGCTATGTTGTTTGCAGAATACCTCAGCACATACCAGGAATCTGAACAGACCACCGCTCTGTTTGAAAGTGACAGCAGCTCCTTCATCTGAAAACTAATGAACAGTATCTCTCCTTTAAAGAGAGAATGAAGACCAGAGGCGGAAAGTGGTGTATGTTCATTAAAAAATTAATGAAAAAATGAATGTAATTAATTTAACAAAGGTCGGCATGGTGACGCAGTGGGTAGTGCTGTCACCTCACAGCAAGCAGGTCTCAGGTTCAATTTCCAGCCGGGTGGCCAGGGTCCTTTCTGTTTGGAGTTTGCATGTTCTCCCTGAGTCTGTGTGGGTTTCCTTCAGGAGCTCCGGTTTCATCCCAAAGTCCAAAGACATGCAGGTCAGCCAACTGGAGACATTAAACTGCCCCTGGGTGTGAATGCGTGTGTGAGTGTGTTTGTCTGTGTGTCTGCCCTGCGATGGACTGGCGACCTGTCCAGGGTGTTTCCCTGCCTTTGGCCCAGTGAACGCTGGGATAGGGTCCAGCACCCTGCGACCTTAATTAGGATAAGCGGCTTTGAAAATGAATGAGTGGATGAATGACGGAATGAATGAATAATTTAAAAAAACAACAAAAAACACAGATGATTTGGGTGAGAGACACTGATATTTCTAAAATGTTTTTTTTCCTCTGCATTTCACAACAACAAAACAAAACAAAAAACAAAGCAAAACCCCCAAAACCAACAGCAACAAAAAAGAAAAACAAACAAAAACTTAACTACTTTGCTACCAACGCCAGAGGGCGCATTCATGTAATTCGATGTAACGAATTAATGAACTACGATAAATCCACTCTAGATGGCGCAGTGTAGTCAAATGACTCAATAACCTAATAATTAAATTGACGAATGTCAGTATCCTCTCCACACAGAAAAACTTGATAATGCTTAATGTGAAATAATCGAGCGTTTTTAATCTGTGGGACTTGACATAGCACTTTAAACTCTTAGAAATCAAGCCCCATTTAGGCTAATAAGATGTAAAACAGCACAATGTGGTAGACTTTGACAAGACTCCAATTTGTCAATCTGTCTGTTTAAAACAAACAAACAAACAAACGTTCAGCTTTTCGATGGTAGACAATTTTTTGTCTTGACAGTGATCACCCTCTGTTTTGGTGTTCATGCATAATCATATAAAAGAATATCACTTTATAAAAGAAAATCCACTCAGTTGATTCCTCATGATTACGCCATCTTAAATTGTTCGAATCGTTATCAGGTGAGCATAAGCAGGCAAAACATTTCACTGGTAATCGGAAGTCCCACATCCTCACTCATTCTCTTTCTGTACTCGGTGAATCACTAAAACCCGAAACCTACATCAGTACGAGACAGAGTGGAGATGTGTGTGAACTGCGGGTGCGGGTGAAAGGTGTGTTATTTGCCTATGATGACACATGTGGGCGGAGTTAAGAAAACACAGATTACCTATCTTTCACACATTTTGAAAGTGACGACGATTCTACACCTGCGTTGAAGAATACAGGTAAGCTGCGCTAATTTACTTGTCTTTCGAGCTTTGCACTGTATCCTATCCGATATGTGTATATTGCTAAATGAGATTTATTTTAAAAGACAGAAATTTAGTTGGTTACTAGACTATGTGAAATAGATTAACTTTTCTTACTCAACTGCCTCTTCAGTACGCTGCTCAGCAGTCGCCGGCTCTGGTGTATTTTTGCTTGAATGTCTGCACTAAGTTCATGCGATAGTTCGCTGACCTGAGAAGCTGAAGGATTTTTTTTTTTTTTTTTTGGTCGTCGAAGCCGAGGTCTTTGTAGCTGACTGATATCAGGAAACAGATATAAGTGGCAAGGCCTATGCAGCAAGGTAGGCTACATGACTGTGGCCAGAAAACGCAGGTAACCTTTATTCTTTTAAACGGTTTCAGCATGAAAGCGCAGGATAGTATCTGACCCTTGAGAGAATAACAATTCGGTATAACAGTTGTATGATTAATGTTAACAATAGGTAACACTTCTGTTCAGACCTTACACGTTTTACAAAAAGAGCGCGACCTGCAAAAGGCAAGCTAGGGGCAAAGGTTTCAGTGCGAATTTATGTTAAAGCAAACGTTAAATTAGCTATAAATGAAAGAAATGTAATAGCCCACTCTGAATTGTGTTCCTGGGCTGTGAACCCGTGGATGTTGGAACAACGGGTCGAAATCGTTTGTTTATTTTGGGAATATTGATCAGTTGTATTCCACTTTGGCTTTTAGACTGGAGCTTTGTAGCTTTTTAAAACAACAAATCAATGCCTTACCGTCTTTCGCATGACTGCGAGGGTCAGCGTAGCTCCGTATCCGGTTTCGTATTGTGATCAGCAGGTGGGTTGGTGCTGCAGTGTTTGCTTAAGCTGCGTCGCTGACTGGTGAGAGGTCATTGACCGCAAAAGCATGACACCATTTGATGTCGCGGTAAATATTTTTATACCTGCCTAACACCTTAAGTTATCAGATATTTGTCCCTCGGTTAGGAAAAGTGATATGGCACCATGAATACCTGGAATATGAGAATATGTCACCCATTAAAAGAAGGGGCGTACGCCCACTAAAAATCAAGTTAAATTAAGATAAGTTTTATTTGGAGTGTACCCGTCAAAACGTCGAGTTTTCTAAGATGTATAGGGCCATGTCAACGTAGACTATTCTGGCGGCACGCGCTCCGGCATGTTTTTTTTTTTTTTTTTTTTTGGAGGTGTTTGCTCTTTGGTTGTTTAAAGAAACTCGCATGGGAAGTATCTGTGTAGAGGTACCTGTCTGTTCACTACTAAACTCAGTGAAACGTTGCCTGGGGAGGGGGGTCCTGTAGATACCTTTAGAGTTAACAAAGAAGAGGGAAGCAAGTGAAGAATTCACGAGAAAGAATGTGACCGCCATTTACCGATAGTGTCGACAGATTTCAGGGTGCGGCAGGTTTATTCTCGGTCAAAAGCGTTCATATGTTTATACACACGCGCGCCCCACGTACACGTCTCACAGACTCTTCAGATAATTATCAGATCATTCACTTTTATTTGCCCCGCAGCACACATATCAATACAGAGGCCTAAGATACATTAACTTTCTTACACCTCAGTTACACGTACACTTATACACACACACTATGTGCACGGTGCTTACTCTATCTGTATCTGACTCACATGGAACACTGAAACCAGTTTATGTATTTGTGAATTATGATTAAATCCATACTGAGAACCAGACTTCCCTGCCTTACTCTTTAGTACAAGAATGACCATTAAGGCTTTCACCTCTGCTTCTAAGCTATGTTCACACCAAGATACAATAGCGGTCAGCACAAAGGAGGTGATTGTATTCCAATTACAAGAGGGTGTTTTCTATGGGTGTGAAAGAAATGAAAAGCAGGTCTCTCACAGAAACTGGAAAGAGCTGTGTGTCTCACACAGGTGAGCTTGTAGATCATAAATCAGCTGTTTGTATGTATGGCTGTGTCTCTGAAAGTGTGTCAAATGACTCTGAGAACAGGTGTACAGAGCAGGTCAGAGAGACTCTGTGTGTGTGTGTGTGTGTGTGTGTGTGTGAGAGAGAGAAAGAGAGAGAGAGGGTCTACTCCTGCTGTATATGTGAATCTGTTCCTAGAAAGAGCCAAATGTGTTTATGTGAGAAGATTTCATCTTTTCACCGCAGATGCACTCTGCATGTGAGAGAGGTAAAATGAAAGTCATTCCCAGTCAGTCTGACCTTCTAGGCACAGCTTTTTACACAGTTTTACAGTTTTAACTTTTTAAAAATGAAAAGTTAAAAATCAACACACTGACTCTTCTGCTCAAAAGAAACTTTGGAAACCTGTGTATTTTCTCATTGTATTTGGGTAGAGCAGCACAGACAGAATGCAATGGTACAAGTGTTTTCATAGGTACTCTTGTTCTGTCTTTATTCTCTTTGCTGTTCCAGGTCATTCCAATTTATCACGATCTGCAGAAGTGAACTGAAAAATACAAGCAGGTGTTTTCACAGTGTTGAGTCTATCAAAAAACAGACAGTATTGCTGCATATAGAGGACAGCTTCCTTTTGAAAAGTGACTGCTAAGACACAGAGGGCAACTGCTCCTCACAGAGGCTACATTTCCACCAACTAGACTACTGCCCCAGACCAGCAGGACTCTACCAGTTCACGAAAAGCAACTTCTACCCTTGAGAGGAGATCATTGTGCGATTAAGAGAGCTGCAGCACAAGGAAGGTCACTGCTCCAGTTAGACAACTCCTGCCAGATACTGCCAGACTGCTGCGTGGAGCTGTAATTCTGAGTGTGTGTGTGTGTGTGTGTGTATAATGGCACTGACACAGCTTTTGGACGAGAGAGAATGTGACAGTGAAGAAAGCGGGTGTAATTTGGAAGTGATAGTCGAGGAAAGTCCATGCCCTGAGCCTGCCCCAAACCGTCTGTCGCACCCAGCTGCGGATACGTCCGTTGACAGTCACCATGGTGACAAGCCAAGCCGCAGCAAACCGGCGCGATTGGCGCGAGGCTTCCGTAAAGCTCTGCGGAAAAACCAGGATTACATCCGCATCACCATCCAACCGCAACCTCAGATCCAGCAGCTGCCACTGGAGTGGTGGAAGACGGGAATCGCATTCATCTATGCGGCCTTTAACCTGGTCCTGACCACGGTCATGATTACGGTCGTGCACGAGAGAGTGCCTGACAAAACAATCAACCCACCGTTACCTGATAAGTTCTTTGACTACATAGGAAGACAGGAGTGGGCGTTTTCTGTCACCGAGGTTAATGGAATGATCCTGGTTGGACTCTGGTTCACCCAGTGGCTCCTCCTCAAATACAAGTGAGTTTTTATTTCTCTATCTCCCACCTTCTCTTTGTATCATTCTTTTGGTGGAACTCCTCTTCATTCTTGACTTCAGTGTCTGTCTGAATTGTTAGAATGTTCTAGATTGTTTAACCTAGTTGCTAGCAAAGACCATAACAGATTTCAGTGAGACGATTGCTTGTTTTTGTTTTCAGTCACACATTTTCTTAGAAAAAAGTTTTGATGAATTTCAATATATAGCATGTGAAGAAATAATACTTTGTGTGTGTGTGTTTGTCAAATTTTTAGGGCAATTATTGGTCGCAGGTTTTTCTTCCTGATGGGGACACTTTATCTGTATCGCTGTGTGACGATGTATGTTACTACCTTACCTGTGCCAGGCATGCACTTTAACTGTGCTGCCAAGGTGAGTGTCCTCTTGTGTGAACTTTAATGTCTACTCATGCAGCTAGACTTACCTCTGACTCCTCATTCACATACATGGAACTGGTCCTATGATATTTGCATGAGATTCTAAGATATATTGTGCTATACTGCTCTATGAAATGTCCTGAACAATGTTTTTTTTTTTTTCCAGTCTACTACTGACATTCTGAATTCTGTTAAATAAGGTTTTGATTATCAGTTTCAGCTGAATCAGCCAGAACTAAAACAAAGCATTAATTGTGCTTCTCTCGCTCTCTCTCTCTCTCTCAGCTGTATGGAGACTCTCAGGGGAAGGTGTACCGTATTCTGCGGCTGATATCAGGGGGTGGTCTCTCCATCACTGGCTCTCACCTCATGTGTGGTGACTTCCTGTACAGTGGACACACTGTGATGCTGACGCTCACCTTCCTTTTCATCAAAGAATGTAAGTGTGTGTGATTTTCTCCTCTTCATCCTTGTCCAAGTCTTTTTTTCAACTGGGTTATATTTATGTATTCTGTGTTGTCTCTGACAGACTCCCCGCCGTCTTTCCGGTGGTATCATGTGATCTGCTGGATTTTAAGTGCAGTGGGTGTGGTCTGTATTCTGGTGGCACACGAACATTACACGATTGATGTGTTGGTGGCCTACTACATTACATCACGCTTATTCTACTGGTACCACACCATGGCCAATAACCAGGTAACACACTGCATATCTCACAGAGAACTTCAGTTTACTTACCCAAACTATTCGTTACATTTAAAACCACAGTTTCTTTAAAAGAAAACTCCTCTTTTCACTACAATTTCCTGTAAACCATATTTACTTCAAGCCAAGCTGTTACTAAAGAAATAAAACTGAGTGCTTCATGTATCATTCACCGACGCTGAAATGTAACCCACTACCGCATGAAAACTACAGTTCCCATTGAGCTGTTCAACTGAAAATCAACAGGTAGAAATAGCTTACCCAAGCTCTCTACTGACATCTACTGTGTGCCTTAAAAAAAAAAAAATACAGCACCTCTGATGTGATTCGGGCGAGTGACTTTATGCCTGTCTGAACTTGACGACATCGTTTTCTCTTTGTGTTCCAGACTCTGAGGGGTTCATCTCAGAACTATCTGAGCAGAACGTGGTGGTTCCCCGCGTTTAACTTCCTAGAGAAGAACGTTAAAACAACGGTTCCCTGCACATTCTGCTGGCCCATTTCCATTCCCACCTCCAGCTTCAAGAGCCCCTGCGAGAGGTACTCTAAGGTGCAGAGCACCCGGGACGAGTGAGGGGGGGGGGGCAGTTTGAGCCCTCACCTGAGCCTGTTTGCTTCTTCTAGACATATCCAAACAATTCACTGCAAAAGCAGTGCGCTGCATGTTTGGCTGGCTCTCAGACTACAGTTTGGAGACAGAGATCCTGCCTATTACAGATTTAGCACCACATAAAATATAGACAAAATAGCAATGCCAGATTCTCTTTGGAGAATCACGCTCTGTATCTGAAACAAATGTGGGTGCGGTTGGTTCCTCAATGTACGACTCTCCCTTTGTCATGGGTGGATTCCCCGTGAGATTGGGTGAGTCACGGCTTGTGATTGTTTGTGGACAGAGGGAAACGCTAGTCTCCACCCACTGTGCTGCTGCTCTTTGATGTTTAGACGCATACAAAGTGAGTGAGTGTGTGTGTGTGCAGTTGTGTGTGGATGTGTTCTGCGGCAGAGAGCTGATCAGAGGAACATCTGTGTCAGTGCCGTAGTATAAGTCACGTACTAATCTCAATGCAATATTACATTAAATGCTCCCCTCTGATGCTCACTGTGTGTGCCTGCCTTTATGTATGCACCAGTATTACAGAAAGGCTCTGTTGTCAATCATTTCCCATAGCCTCTGTCGGTTAACTGGCTGTGGCATACTTCTGTTTCATATCACACTGCCTTGTCATGTGTTTACCCTGACTCGTCATGTTAATCTGTAGCAATGCGGTTGGTTGTCTATGGCCAGTCAGGATTTTTTAAATTATTATTATTGTTTTTCTTAAAGCATTACCTTAACAGAAATGTTACTTTTACGAGAGAGAAAATGATTTCCTGAAGTCTCTCAATGAAGGACATTTTTTTATGTTTGTTTGTTTGTTTGTTTGTTTTTGCTGGAACTAAGTTTATTGTCTTATTGCGTGTGCCTAATAATAAAACTATTTTTTTTTAAGAATCCATTGAGTGAAATGTGGCTTTTTAAATTGATTTAATTCTTTGTATAGAAGTGGACAAGCATAATGTCCTGAAGAATCATTCAGCACCTATATGCTTCCACAACATTCACATTGGGTGTCCAAGATGGGGGGGGGGGGGCAAACAAAGGGGTACAAACTATTTTAAAATGCAAGTGTCGTCCTGTATTTGAGAGGAACGGGAATGTGCACAGAATGTGATCAGTTCTCAGTGACGGTCATTTCACCTCAGGTACACTGAGGTGTATCTGTCTTTTCCAACATGCAATAATTCAGTGTAAGTTCATAATGCTAAGGAATTTGAAAAATGTATGTTTTATTAGTGTTACATTATTATCTTTCTCAACAGATGTAAGCTGATACTGAATATATGTCAAAACTCCCCCTGATCCTGTTAAATTACTGGTTCTAATATTTTTGATATTTTATAGGAATATGTGATGCTACTGTGTTGGTCAAACATGAGTATTTGTATATTAAACACAAGGCTATGAGGGGTTTGCATATTACTGGTGAATGTGCCTTGTGTGATCAGTAAAACTCAAATTTTAAAAGTTCCCAAACTTAAATGGTCTAATCTATCAAATATAAATTCCAACATTTTTGAGCGCTTCTGTGAGAAACATCCTGAGAGTCATTTCAACGATCTACACATATCATTGTTCAAATTATGTTCAAATGAGACATATGCCATATTTGCACACATTCCACAGCACAGATTAAAATCCCTCCGGAATCAATCAGTTCATAGTTGCCTAACACAATCTTTATTGTTTTCACAGAGGTAAAAAGAAACAGATCTTAAGAGGTGTCTACGGGCGAATTTTTTCAGTTTAATGCTCACTCCAGATATCTTCATGACTAAGTTCTCAATCTAATAAATTAATTAACGAATTAAACAAATTAAAAATTAAGTCATGAAATTCATTCATTCATTCATTCATTATCTAAACCGCTTATCCTGATTAGGGTCGCGGGGGGTGCTGGAGCCTATCCCAGCGCACATAGGGCGAAAGGCGGGGAAACACCCTGGACAGGTCGCCAGTCCATCGCAGAGTCATGAAATTAATAACATAAAAAGCACTTAATGGAGGTGTAATAGTTATGTCCCCAAAAACTGTGGCTTTTGAGGGACCTCGTTGATTTTTCCTTTTAGTTTTTATACAAACATTGTTCTGAATGAGAGGGAATACATATATATATAAAACCAAAGTACAAATCAAACCTTGAATTGGATGAACCATTACAACTCTAGTATTTACAAAGGTAATCAAACATTAGTTAACTACAAATCACAGTCTTAAACAAACAAACATACAAATAGGAACAAGTACTGATATAAAAGAGACCTTTTCCCACAAAATCTCCTTTTAAAATTTGTCCAGAACAGTTGAAAGAAATGCTATTTAAAAATAAGCTTACTCTTTTCTGAACAGTAACAGGGACACAGTGTAAAAAGATAAAATGTAATCTAGTCATCCAAAAGGGAGTCTTTATACATCACTCTTTCTTTTTTTTTCAGGAATATTACAAAACTATAACAAAATATAAACACTAACAAAATCCAGTGGCAGGTGTACACTCAGAATGTATCAGAGTTTGAGTTTGGCAATATAAGCATAATAAAATGTAACTTTGACAGCAGTAATGTCTAATAACCCAGCTACTCTTACAAAGCAGTGGTATAGTTTCCATATATGGATCTGTGTGTGTGTGTGTGTGTGTGTGTGAAGTGGAAGATGTATAAGGGACTGTGTGTGTGTAGAGAGTGTATTATGTATTGCTTGAATTTGACCAAAAGAAAGACAAAGCTCATTAACCTGAGAGATCAGGTGTGACTAGAGATGGTTGATTGACAGGACTAAATTATCCTATAATGTTGCTCAGTTAAAAGTGGATCCAGCAGAAGAGTGCACTGCCAGCATTAATGTATGAGTACACCTGCACGTTTTCCCAACCTTTCCACGATGTTTCTGACTTTACACAGACGTCTTTGTCCCACGACATCTTCACATTACATAAAGCGAGAGATCTGTGATGATCTATAACAGAGAAAATAAAGAGTACAGTCAATACACACACAGGTATTGAGGGACCACCTTAAAACACCAGTTTAAGATGCTATCTTCAGCTTAGGTAAGATGGAGGAGCTGGAGTATGGATGTGCCAGTCAATAGATGTTAGACTGTGCCAACTCTTTTGGCTGAATTTACAGAGGACAAAATAAAAAGAAAAAAAGTTGAGGAAAGACAAGGAGAGGGAAGGCCATTAGTGAGATAAGTCACCAATCAGATCAAGAAGAAAGGAGAGCCTGAATCGCTGTTATAGAAGTCTATATATATAAGAGTGGAAGAGTGGTTAAAAGGAGATGTAAAGAGAGGGGAGGAGTGGAAAAAGACGATAGAAAAGATAAGTAGAGAGATTTAGTCTGTATGACCTGACAGAATCTTGGATTTTCTCTCTCTTTCTCTTCTTCTTTTTTCCCTGTAAATGTATACAAGAGCATTCATTAAAGCATAGCTACAGTCATACTACACACACACACACACACATGAATGCACGCGCACGCACACACACGCACACACACACACGCACACACACACACCCACACACACACAGTGCTCTCACATAGTTGTCTCTAGCTGACCAGCCTGGGTAAAGCTGCATGTGCAGTTGTCTCTCTCTCTGGGCTAGTTCATAGTACTTAGCCTGCTCCTCACATGACAGAGCACGCCACTGTGAAGAAAACACACACACACACACACACACACCACAGGTTAGGAATCATTCATGAATTATAAAGCACTGCTTTAACAAGATTATCCATAAAATACTGTGGGTTGATGATTAAAGTTAATCAACACTACCCTATGTAGATTATATCATATACTGCGCATGACAGATTAGGAATGGCAGATTATTGATAGTCTCACCCTTTTGCCCAGTATCTGGTTAATAGCTGCACTCTCCTTTAAAGTGCACTCCTCCACCACATTTGCCCTCATCTCCTTCATATAGAGCATGAAAGCATTCAGAGGCTTCTTAATATGTGGACGCTGTCCGGCCGTATCCTTACCATGCTCCGAAACACTCCTGGAGAAACTATGGAGAGGGGAGGAATACAGATTGTATCAGCAGAAACTGAGGCACTAATGTTGACAGATTACATGAGATTTATGTTATTTCCAGGTTTAACTTTAGGCTAATAAAGTTCAAGAAATATACAGATAAGTATGTTGCTGAGTTTGGTTTTGGGTTTGTGTGTGCATTAGGTTCTTGGTAAAAACTACTTTAGTGCAACACACACATCAGCATCATTTTAAATGGAGTAGTGTCTCTGATAGAAAGATGAATACAGTCTGATGGAACTGGCCATAGGTAAACAGACAGCAGCAGTAATCTTACCCAGGTCTGAGGTGACTGTAGTCCAGTGGGAACCTTTCCATCTGAGGGAACTCAGCTGTCCCATAGGACACGCCATCGCTCTGGGAACCTGCCACTATGTTCTGAGAGAACCTAATGAAAATAATAATATCATGTAAATAATGATGTAAACTGATTTATGGTGTTGACAGCGAAAACTGTCAAAATTGTAATCTAATCTAATCTAATCGTACAATAAAAATGATAATGGAGTCATTAAATTAAAATTCACTCTCTGTCAACATACCAGTCCATTGCCGAGGTCATGTGACCCACTGGCCCTGAGATCATAGAGTAATGATGAGGAAGGTCAGGGCTGGGGTGTGACCTATGGAAGCCTGAGAGACAGAGAAAGACAGATTTGTTTAAGGTGAATGTATTCAGTGTGGGGAAAAAATGATAAGCCTTCAAAGTCTCTCTCAGCTTTGTCACATCTTGTGTGTGTGTGTGTGTGTGTGTGTGTGTGTGTGTGCGTGTGTGTGTGTGTGTGTGTGTGTGAGCACGCGGATGCGTACACATGTCTAATACCTGAAGTTAGGGTATTGGCAGATGAGGAGTGGTGGTCACTACAGGTGACAAGAGGGGTGACAGGGGGAGCAGTGTGACATACCTGTGTATGTGTGTAAGTGTGAAATCAGTGAGTGAGAGAAAGAGTGAGAGAGAGAGAGAGAGAGAGAAACACAAAGATAAATGCAAAGCTTTAAAAACATCTTTACATCTGAAAATTATCTCTTTATATTACTCTGACGTCTCCTTTAAGCAGACATTCTTTGACTACACCACTATATATGACTAAAGATAATTTTAGCTGTAGAGCACTAGCAATTTTATTCCAATCCCCTGCAACCTACCCTAAAGACAGACAGAATCAGAGAGTGGTACCCTGTTGAGGATCAAACATGTTCACTATGTGTGAAAATGGGTTACTGTGTGGTTCACTCTTGACTCAACTTCACATCAAATACCACTGTTTCCTCAGGTAGTAAGCACTTACATTAATTTAAGCAATCAGAAGCCTGCAACCATGCACTCTTCAAAGACCCAAGATTTCAATGATAGCTACTTCAGATGTGCCTGGGTGCATGTGAGTGCATGCATATCGTCACTAAGGGTATGAATGCATCAACCTATGCTCGACTGCTATGGTGAACTTTAAGGTTGTTTGGGGGAATAGGGTGGTATAATCTCTCTCTCTCTCTCTCTCTCTCTCTCTCTCTCTCACACACACACACACACACAAACACACACACACACACACACACAAATGAATACAGCCTGTGTCTACCCTCTGAGAGATCTTGTCTGCCTACAGAGAGAGTGAGAAAAGGCCCACATGCCTCAGTCTGTTACATCACTCTGAGAAAGAGAGAGGCAAAAGTGATTCCACATCCAGAAACTAAAAGCAAATGCAAGAAAAAAAATTAAAAAACAGAGAATAGTAAAAACTCACTGATGTAGAGGGAGAGGCAGAACCGTAAGACTCGTTGGGCATCAGAATACATCCTGTGTAATAAGGACAAGACTGGCCTTTGTCATATACATCACTGACTTTACCTATGAAATGAGATTAAAATCAAACACTTAGAAATATATCCTGCAAATGCCTGCTCAACAAACATATTTCGACTCATGGCTCTAAACTATCTATATATAAATGAATAGACATAGATAGATAGACCCCGATCTGATTTTACATCTGACAATAAAATAGCCCAGATGAGAATAATATACCAGATTAGGACTTTCACATTAATCAGATTAGAATCTGACCAACATGTTTATTGGATTTTGGTAACAAATCTCTCTCTCTCTCTCTCTCTCTCTCTCCCTCTCTCCCTATGTGTGTGTATATTTATATATATGTAATAGCTACATAGATACATAGTTGTGTTGTAGATACATAGTAGATAGATTTGGTAAATATTTACCTCTGCTGACACGTTCTCTCATCTGACTCCTGAACAAACCTGTGGTGATGTGGGACTGTCGGTGAGTCTGCAGCATTCAAGAGACAAAAATATACATGTATATAACGTGAATAAAATAACCTTTTTTTTTTTTAATTTAAATTTTAAATTGTTGATGAAATTATGAAATATTTCGACTCAGTTCTGTTATAATCCAGACTTGCACATTTTAAAAGTGAGATGCGCAAAACCTACGTATTGGCCGTCGCTGTCTGGAGGCAGCTCTGACTCGTTGACCAGTGATGACTTGATTTCCGCGAGATCTCTCTCGTTCTCCCCTTTAAGAGAGTACTGACGTATAGTATACCTCTGCGCGTTCAGGGACTCTCCCTCGTGTTTAAAGGAGATCAATTCATCCACCGCAAACAGTTCGGGGTCAGAACCTCTTCCATTGCCTTCTAAATTAGGCATGTTTGAAGACACAATTTCCTCCTTATTCCAAGCAAAGACTGATTGCGTAGCCAAACGGTTCACTTCAGGAAAAGTGAAAGTGAACTCTGAAGTCCTTGTGCATAGAGATAAAAGAAGCCTCGTGCGTCTATACTGTGATGTTTCCTGCTTATTAACAGGCACGGTCGCCTCCGTGTCATTTTATGAATGAAACGCTAATCAACTTAAAAGAAAAAAAAGAACCGCAGGTTTGGGCGGAGCATGCGCATATTATGTGATTCGTACCAACTCACTGATGTGTGAACGGTGTTGATTCGAGGCACTCACCCCCATCATTGTATGAAATGATGCGGTTACTGAAGCGAGACGATTTCTATATTTCTGCAAACACCGTCACTGAGAAGCGAGAGAGAGAGAGAGAGTACATCTTATTTTAGCATCTAAAGGTCGTTTTTCTAAACCACTAAACTGCTCCTCACTCGAGCAAACTGGAGCATATTCTCAGAGATGGTGGAACTTTCACCAAAGTTAGAACAACATCCTCAGATGAAAAGACAGGAAATCAAATGTAGAGGAAGGGTGTTTAGAGGAAACAATTTTAACGGTTCTGCTTCAAAGAACTCTATAATTTAACAGACAAGCTGTCATCAGAGGCACACACATACATACGCAAATCCTTAGCCTGCGGGGTATTTTGGGGTTTCTGTAGCTCCGTGATGTGTGGTATTTGGAGTACATGGTCTAATCTCCAGTCTAGGACCTTTCTGTGCCCATCATGGGCAGCATCTCCTTGGGGTGAAGCAGCAGGCATGGATCCTCTCCCCCTCTACTGTCAATGTACATGAGTGGAGTGGACCAGAGCTTGTGTGTGTGTGTGTGTGTGTGTGTGTGTGTGTGTGTGTGTGCGCGCGCATGCGTGCATGATGGCAAGCAGCTTGTGGATAAGCATGAAATGAGATTTTTTTTTAGATATATATATATATATAAAACTTTCCTCTGATTTTTTCTCAGGACTTCATCTCTCACTTTCAACTCATCTACTACTAATGTTTGCAGTGTATTGGACAAAGAAAGAGAGTGGGGATACTGTACAATCCCGGGTAAAATAACATTCTTCTCATAACTTTCCTACAGGAAAACATAAACATTTCACTTTTCATCTGATGAACCATATCTCCTTTTAATAGCTGTAATATCAGACATGTTGAAAGGCATTGATTGACAGGTTTCCCCTGTCTGTAACACACATATTCATGTGTGCACAAGCATTTTTATTTACTAAATCATTTGTCTCATCTGAGACAGGGATTTTCCGTCTCTGAGTATAGTGCTTGAGGCGCATTTGACGTTGCAGAATATTACTAAGTATGAGAGCAATCAAAAACTAGCTTGATCAAAGCTATTAAATGGAACTAATTATAAAGGACCTCACTTTTGTCTGCTGATGTAATAAAATAAGATTTCTCTCAAAACCACACAGAAATGAAGATTTTATGGGAATGTGAGTGTATATGATTTACAATGACAGAATCTTGACACAGGAAGGACCATAATTGCAGCACAGGCAATTAAAATGATCGAATTTGGGGTTTCATGATATTGCCATAGCAATATCTTGTGTTTATCACTTTGTTTTAAAACATTGTGCTCGTCATAAAATAACTGAGGTGATGACCAAGAGTTCAATGCATGATTAAAGGAAAGATTAAACCCATTAAACTCAGTCATATATTGGCAGTAATGCAGTTTAAATGGATTGGTTAACTGATTACATATATTGGTATGTAGCAGACCAATATTTTAACAATGAGGGGAAAGCGATATGATGAAAGTGAAGTTGTGTGAGGATAGAGGCAGATGCAATCAAAAAAGTTGGAGGAAATTCCAGGAGTTAAAACAACAGGTGAATTATTTAGTATGTATTTGTGTATTATAGTACCTCTTATCCATACCTCATACACAGAGAAAACTCTGAAGGGGCTCTGTGTGTGTGTGTGTGTGTGTGTGTGTGTGTGGGTATGCCAGCAACATTGTACTCTCTAGGGACTTGTACACTGTTTTGTATCTTATCTGGAGCCTTTTGAATGGTTCAACCAACATTTACAAACTGCTTGTAAAAGCATAGATAGTTCAGAATGTTCACTTATATTTCAGTAAAATATCTTATACAGTACAGCACAGTCAGTCTTTTATGGTTAAACAACAAACTGACCCTTTTTTAACAATGTGACTGTACCAAGACAAGAGAATTCCTAATCAAATGTTTCATTGTGAAATTAACTATTAAATTAAGATAAAGATTTGTGACTTAAAGCTACATTCTGAATTTATTTGTGGATAACTCCAGTGTCTCTCTCTCTCTCACACACGCACACACAAACACACACTGTAATATTGTGTGTTCGGATATTGAATTGCATGGCTCCACTAAGTGGCGCTAGTGTACAACAGTTCCACTTCACGGAGAGGCCATGAAACCAATATTGCTGCATAGACACGTATCTAAAGTGCTCAATACGTTTTCCGGATCATGCATTGTCTCTCTAGATTAACAAGGTTATAATGACTAAATTAGCAGGTGTATGCTCAAACACTTGAGTATGCTTTAGCATGTGTATGCTCAAACACTTGTACTCTGGCTCTTACGTGAGTGTATTTGTGTGTGTGTGTGTGTGTGTGTGTGTGTGTTTATGCCTGTGTGTATAGTTATAGCAGTGCAGCACAGGTATGGACGACCAGTACTGGTCTTTCCCCTGCCGTCACGCAATGAACTGTGTCGTTTCTCCGTCTCTCTAAGTTAACAAGGTTATAATGACAAGATTACAATAACAAATCTTCTTTTAAAAAATATGATACAAACAATATTAATTCAACGTGAACCTAACTGATTTTGGTATTGTAATATCACATACAGTCGGTCTCTACTTACTGATATGCACCAATGGGCGCGGAAGGCGCGCAGGTGAGCTGCCTTCAGAAGACTGTTGGGGCAATGTTCAAGTAGTCACGGAATGCCACGCATGCAAACCGGCTTGATCACATGTGGTGGATATTTTTAAGGTGTATTTTACTGTAGCTGCATTTTGAGCTAATAACCAGTCGTCATGGTTTCGCTGGGAAGAATGATTCGACTCCACAGTGGAGTCTTTCGAAAACTGTTTGTAACGACATCTCCGGTAAGTTACATTTAGGAGTTCTGATTTTGCAGGTGTAGCATAGATAGAGTGTAAGCATATTCTTTACGCCAAACAGGTGCCAGACTTCGATAAAGACAATTTTAAAGGTATAAGGGACAGAATGCGTATTGTTTCGCTGCAATTTAAGCGTCTCTCTCTCTCTCTCTCTCTCTCTCTCTCTCTCTCTCTCTCTCTCTCTCTCTCTCTCTCTCTCTCTCTCTCTCTCTCTCTCTCTCGGTAGGTTAGGGAAAAAGGGCAAGACATTCTCGTCTCTAAGTTAAAAATGAACTTCTGTGACAGTGTGCCCACTGATGCGAGTCAATGTGTTACAAAAAACTTATTTTTCTCAAATTGGAAACGTAGCTAAAGACAAATTAAATTGAAGAGAAGCCATAATAACATGGTAAAGCCTGAACTAACAGAAGTAACTTGATTGTGACTGGGCTCTGCTTACGACAAATTTGACATTTAGTAGAGAGAACATCGACAGCATCCAGATGTTTTTCACAGGTTTAGCTCATTCAGTCCTGTTTGAAATTCAGAATAATAAAGAGATAAAGAGGAGACATGTAAAAGTAATAGGGCTATCAGACTATATTAATGTCCAGTCAATTCCATTTGTTTAAGGTATAGGCTGAAATTTGATTACTCAATTAGTTACCAACGGCTGTCTGTTAAATATTTGAACTGAATTTTATTTAATTCTGTGGATGAGCTGATGTAGCCATGAACTGATTCTAGTTCTTAACTGCCAGGAAGTGTGGAAATTTCACAAAAGGTCGGGTGCTGTGTGAACCTGCAGGAAAACTCAATGAGATACAAGCCAAGAATGTTTTCGGCATCTGTTAGGACATGCAGAGAGGGCAGAGTGCCCTGGTGTGTGTGTGTGTGTGTGTGTGTGTGTGCTTATGTGAGCGTCTGGTCGTGCATGTGTATGTGTGACTGACACAGTTTTAAGACCAGAGTTTGCCTCAGGCCATAGGCCAACAACAGAACCACACCTGTATGATTATACTGTTAAGACAGACAAAAAAAAAGAAAAAGAAAAGAGAGACAGTGTCCTCCCTCGTTCTCTATGGAAAAGTACAGCATGCCTCTAGTACAATTAAGATCTGTTAAATCGTGGTAGCCCTTTCTGTTGTCTGCAAGCTACATTTAGAGAAATCTGGAAAAAATAATGCACTAGACTTTACTGCTTGATTGATGATTGGTCAGTGAATGTTCAGCCACATGCTAGATATTTCAAAAGGCTTAAAGTGAGACATGATTAAATTGTGTTCTCTCATGATAAAGGTAAACCACAAACACCCATGGGCTCCAATCAGAGCAGCCCTCTGCAGCACCACAGCACCTCCTACTGGTAAACCTTTGCTATTGCACTCACAGCTGCTCAATGTCCAGTACATAAGGACATTCATGTCAACATTTAAATGAATTTAATTTAATTTAATTTAATGTTGCCGGTAGAGCTAAGTTAAGAGCTGTGGTGTTTTAAAGACTGTCTCTCTTATATGCCTTAAATCATCTATCTTTTCAGCGACTATCCCTCTCATATGGCATACTCTTGTATGTAGTTCCTTTTTGGAAAGGAACAAATAAGTTGTGAACATCTTTAGCACGTGTATGCTCAAACACTTGTACTCTGGCACTTATGTGAGTGTATTTGTGTGTGTGTGTGTGTGTGCGCGCACACACACACACGCATGTGTGTTTGTGTGTGTGTGTGTGTTTGTGTGTTTATGCCTATGTGTATAGTTATAGCAGTGCAGCACAGGCATGGACGACCAGTGCTGGTCTTTCCCCTGCCGTCACGCAATGAACTGTGTCGTTTTTCCGTGAGGCCTATGCTGATGACCGTCGGCGACTTGATATCTGATATCCAACGGGAAGACCCTGGGGTTACCATGGTGAAGATTCTCACAGCAGGTATCCAATCACAGCACTGAGAACTGCAAACCAAAAAGGCATCCCAGTTACGGTTGGACATGAGGCCTTTTGGATACCCATATAGAGTCAGCAGCCTTCTGTGTCGTTTACATAAATAATTATTGTGTTCCCAATCTCTATTTTAGTACTTTATTTTCCAAGCCATGATTACCCAACCCTGCTCTACTCATCTGCCCATTTCAGGTGTCTTCCTCCTTTCATCTGTGTGAGTCAATTAAAGGTCTGATAATTAGTAGGCGAGTGTAATAAGGCCTGTCAGGGCAGAGAGAAGTCTAATATGCTGAGGGGAAACATTGCCCCAAACAGCTTTCCTGTGACAGTTTGTGCTTGACTTCCCTCTCCCCTGCTTTTAGACTGATGTGGTTTAGATTTGAAATGAAAAGTCTATGTTTCTACAGACGGAGGAAAGTTCTCGTCCACCACTTTTATGGACACAGTGTTGAGCTCAGACTTTCAACTCGTCATAAACGATGTCGTCTACAGCGTTCACTCTCCCACCAGAGGTACAACAATTTAAAAAAACAAAAGTACAAAAATGATCACTCTTCATTAGAGCAATGCATGTCATAGTCTTCTCAGCATGCTGGTCAGTTTTTCATCTTTTTTGCATCATTTTTTCATCATTTTTTCATTTTTATTATGTCTAAGAATGTCTTTGATTAATTTCCAAAGTCTAAAGAGCATTTAATGTCTTGACATAAAGCTAACTCATGTATATCAGCACATTGTCTGGCAAGTAACGGTTTAGTTGGTAAACCTGAGTTATGGGTGTAAAAACAAGGGCAATTTGTGTGTCTAACTAAGATGATTCCACCAGTTTAAGTGGAGAGGCCAAGTGACAAAAAACAGCCTACACACTGACAGAGAAACTGTTTCTGAATCTCAGGAGTTTCTTCCTGTGTGGTCTGTTGATGGTATGCAATACTGAATGGTGCCCTGTGAGTTTGATTCTCTTTTTACCTGCTGTGGTGTTTTCTTCCTGTATAGACAGAGAATCTCATGAGCACGTGACTGAGCTGGAGGATGTTAAGACTCTTGTTCACATGTTGCACGTGGCACTGAACCTTCCTGAACATCACATGTTCAAACAGAAACAGCTACTTGAGAGACAGGATGCACTAAGACTGCAGCTACAACCTCTGGAGAAGGTACTGTGTTTGTGTCAGTGTACCTGTATGTGCATGTGGGTGTGTATGTGTATGTCTGTGCGTGTGTGTGCACGCATGCGCGCGTGTGTGTGTGACTTTGTGTGTGTGTGCACATGCGTGTGTGTGTGTGTCTGAGAGAGAAAGAGATTTATAAAATTAAACACAATGTAAGCATGTTTTGCATGTATTTGAACTCAGAAAACTCCAGGGAAATATAGGACAGGTTGCTTTTCCTTTTTATTGGCCTTGGCAATTGGACAAATTAAACTTGAGGGGATCAGACCAAATAACTATGACTAGGGTTCTCTACACATCTCCAGCAATTGCAAACAACATTACTGCACAAGAGTGTATCATTTCAGCCATTCATCTTGTTTGGCTGCAATATAAAAAAAAAAAATCTCAGAATTGCTTAAAAATGTCATGTACAACCAAATGAAAACATAATAACTGTTAAATATGCAAGTTAGTCATCTCATAACTTAACTCTCGGCGAACTGCTCCAAATATATGTGTTATCCGTAGTCTGTTTCCATATTCTGGTAAAACTAAATGTTCCCCTTAATGATACAAGGAGGTTGTAAAATCTCTTTGTGTTTTGGCATGTGTAGAAGAGAGCTCAGCTGGCACGGAAAGCAGACAGGAAAGCCATGTTGTGGGCGTATGGGGGCCTGGCGTTCCTGTCGGTGCAAGGGGGTGTCCTGGGATGGCTGACATGGTGTTTGTTTTCCTGGGACGTCATGGAACCTGTCACCTATTTTCTCACATACGCCACCAGCATGTGCTTCTTTAGCTACTACATCCTGACCAAACAGGTACAGAACATTTTACTGGTTAATCACGTCTTTACCAAACGGGCACAGATTACTTTACTGATTAATCACATCGGAAACAGAATGTCCTCCTGGTTAATTAGTCGAGATTAATGAGATTCCTTGACTGATTAATTACTGAGTGTAAACTGGCAGAGTCATTACAGGAAATATTCTCAAATCACAGCATTTCTTGTTAGTAATAGATCGAGAACTGAGGTATAGTATTTTGCCATCGCTGACATCTTCACACAAAGGAGAAAGGTGTCAATATTACGGCCCAGTTATAGTCAAAAGTAAGCAAAATTAATTGTTTTTGTTATTTTTAAAGAGCTCCTGCTGTGATGGAGTTGTAAGTATACATTCATCCCACTAGATGGAGCTGTGTGTTAGTATTAAAGAAGAAACCTGCTAGTAATCTGAGATACTAACAAAGTTACTTTAAAATGTTATCACAGAATAACATATTTAGATGCTGTAGCTCTGTCTCCGTGCATTGATATGGTGGATCAGTGGATCAACACAAGCAAATACACAGACCTCTATCACCAAATACAGTAAGAGTCTGATAGGTCTGTGTAATCTAGATACAGCTATTAACATATCAGTTTCACAGCCAACAAGTCTTATATTCACCTGAATACAGTCCCACATGTTATTGACTAGAATGTCAGTGTCTTATGACAGTCGGTTTTGCAGGCCACAAACAACAAGACAAAAATATTCACACTCTCTCTTTACTTTTAGGACTGCATCTACCCAGATGCCAAAGACAGACAGTTTCTTCAGGTCTTCTACAGAAGAGCCGAGATAGAGAAGTTTGACGTGGGAAAATACAATCAGCTAAAGAACGAACTGGCAATGGTAAGCTGTAGCAGGGTTCCCCAGAATTCTTTAAGTAAACTTTATGAAGTGTCTATGTGCAAAGTGCTCTGTTTAATTGCTCAGTCCTTTGACAAAGAGCAAAATTGTAAAGAAAGATATAATGTATGGACTGAACCAAATTCATCAACAGCTGTAAACTCTTGTGCTTAAGTAATGATTCAAATAAAATCAAAGCAAAGTCGTATCCAGAAACATGCCGCTTATAGTCACCGTTCTTGCTGCTTTGGGCACCCAACTGTTCTATAAATTTGACTTTGTCCCCATGTAGCACTGTCCCATAAGGTTGGTAAACACGTTGGAGAGGATTTTTGTTTTTCATATTCTCTGTAAACAACCTCTGAAGGCCTCACAGATTATATCAGTCTGTGCTTGGGAACTGCCCTATTCAGTTCAAACCCACAAACTTCCAACTTGGTTTGCGTCTGAAGACTGAAATGGTCATTGCAAAACAGAAACCTTTGATCATTTGACAGATTCTCACTTAAGCCTGTTCAAATCAACCTCGTTGTTATTTCTTGTTGGGCTTTGTAGGCCTGTGGGGTTTATGCCTAATTGCATATAACACCATTATGGGATGGGTCATTCTTATAGCTGTGAAGTAACACAGAAAGAAATGTGCCCGATAGTTCAGTCTTGCCACCCCTTCTGTCCCACAGTATCATTATATTATATAGGTGAGTCCCTGTTTTATGTGAGTTTACAGTCTCATTGCATTATATAGGTGAGTCCCTGTTTTATGTGAGTTTACAGTCTCATTGCATTATATAGGTGAGTCCCTGTTTTATGTGAGTTTACAGTATCATTACATTATATAGGTGAGTCCCTGTTTTATGTGAGTTTCTGTTTCCACAGAAAACGAACTTGCCCAAAGTCACTCATAATGTTAACCATATTGGATTTTTCATCATGTAAGGATGAAATGTAATATTTTTTTTAATCAAAATTTTTAAGTTTCTCCTGTGATTAGCCATTTGCTCGACTGACTTGAAATTTGCATATGTACTTTTGTGCTTTTTACGTGTGTACTTTTGGAACGTGTCTGAAATAAGAAAGTGCTTGTTCAGAGGATAACATATAAACCTTTTTGACCGTTTTTTGCCATTTGTTGTTTCTGGTAAAAAAACAAAAAAAACAAAACAAAACTGAAGACAATCATCAAAGAACTTCACAGTCTCAACAAGTTTCATGGGTTTAGCTAAAAACTGATGCCTGTAATCATAGATGATGATGAAAACATTTTCTCTGTATGTTCAGTGAAAAAATAATCTAACCATATGGGAAAGAAGAAGGTGGTTTGTCAAAAAGCTGCTGTGTAATAGACCAGTTGTTTTTCAGAATGTTGTTGTCTGTGGTACTTACAAAGAACTGATGTTATTTTTATCTCTGAAAATCATGATGGAAGTAACTGACTGCTTGTCAATGAGTCAAAAGGTCAGAAAAGTCTGCTTAAAACATCTCCCCTACAAGATCATTCAGCCTATTTACCTTACCCTAAGTTTACATCAGTCAAAATGGATTGTTTTTTTAATCAGATGACCTGTTAAATGTTATTCAGATTGCTGCATGAAACAGAAGGCAATATCTGTGCTGTTTTAGGCAATGCAACCTTACTGCCCTGTTTCCTTCAGTGGCTATACATAAAAAAAAAACTATTCTCAATGACATTTTTTTAAAAAATGGATTGCTACAGCCCAATTTACATGATCAGGCAAAAAATTCACTGTTCATGTCTGAAATTGTAGCATGATTTTCTTCACTGTAGGATATTTTCTGTGTTCAGAATGACTGCTCTTACACAGACAGCTTTGAAGGTGGGTTAGGCCAGTAGGTCTTGAATCTTGAACCACATGATCATCGAATTATTGATTTAAACCCATTAGAGGACATTAGACAGAGACTATACAAGTTAAGGCCCCACCTTTCTTCACTAGTGCTTTGTTTAGTTCTTTATCTGCCAACATAAGATTTTAGATAGCTAAATATATATGTATATATATTATATATGTGACACACAGAGTACCACAGAATTAACAAAGACACTTGTCTGAAACTCAGATAAACTTGGAAAGAGCAGTGTGCTAACGGCAGTACATTCTCCCACTGGCACAGGGGTACCTACAGTAGTTTGTTCTGATCAGTACATAGGGTTGACTGAGGTAGAATATTTTTTCAGAAGTGTTCAGTGGGACCACACTGGTCACATATTGCAACAGGGCTGTGTTTACTGGGAGTGGCCATGACGGTTTTGACAGGAAGTGACCGAAGTCAGTTGCAACAGGACCATTTGGAGGATGACTGTGACTCTCTGTCGCAACAGTCCTGTTACAAGAAGTGACCGTAGTGGCGAGTGGGGACACTGGTGTTTAGAGAAGAGATAAGCCCAAGAGATATAGCCTATTGCGCCAGGTCTGTTAAACAGGGGTAACGAAGATTGTAAATTGGACCGTTGGATTGTAAACATGCCTGTTTAAAGTAATGGGTACTGCACAAACTGAGCTTTTAAAAGTCTGACTGTATGCTTTCAGGTGGAGAATGACTTGAAACGACTGAGGAGTCCAATCCAACTACAACTGCCCGTGGAACAGTTGCAACAATGAATGTGTCCTCTGCCCATAACTCACGACAAACTCAGGCACTCCATGGCTTAAAATTTGAAATAAACCATGTTCATAACATGATGAATGTTACTTTCACATACTAGTGGTGTGTAGTAGTAGGAGTCAAATATAAATATCATAAACTGTTTTTGAAAATGAATACTTTCCTTATGATCCATCTGTGCAGGTTATATCTGAAGTGTGAATGCAGCATGTCACAGAGTGCAGTTTTTATTTAGACGATGTTTGATTTTTTAATCACTGCTGTAATGGTATCTTATACATATCTGTCATTTATCTTACATGTGACTCTGTGAAATCAGTGATCTTACAAAAATCCAAACAAACAAAACAAAGTCTGAGTCCCACTTTTATTGCAATGAACTTTATAATCTTAACATTTCATGGGGTGGGCAACATAGTTCTATGTGCCATTCAAGGCAGCTTTTGGTTGGTTCAAATCTCCGTGAGAATCATGAAAAGTAAGCACAGCTTATGAAGGTTACAACAGTATAAACAGGTTCAGCCATCATTTAGTACAAAAAGACTGTAGTCTCTGAATTTGCTTGTTCTCACTGGTTGTACTTGGTCACCAAGGGCCATCCAGTGTGAAACCGGATCCACTCAAAATAATGAGCCACTTTAGTGTACACACCTGGGAATCCTGGCTGCCCACAGTTTTCACCCCAGCTAACAATTCCCCACACATACGACACACCACTGGCATCTTTACACACCAATGGACCGCCTGAGTCCCCCTGGCATGAGTCCACCTTTCCTTCCAGGTCACCTGGTAGAAGTAAGTGAGATAGGGGTTACATGGTGTTTGGATTAAGTATCACACAGTGTCTAAGCACTCTACAGAGCATTCAGCAGGTTAAGAGTGTTCCGTACCATTTACTTTATTTTTCCAACAAGTTTAGTAACATACAATGTCTGTTCATTATGTATTAAATTGACATACAAACCTGCACACTCCATCCCATCAAAGTATCGATCCTTATAATACGTCTTACAGTCTCCGATTATGGTCACGTTGGCCCAGTTCAAAGCTTGGGCACTGCTCCCGCCTTTTAAAGAAGCAGGAGAGTGAGAAGATGGACACAAACCTTTGTCTTTTTTTACATGAAAAACAAATAACTGGCAATGGAGAGAAAAGTTGTGATAGGAAGTAGCTAGGAATTGTCCTCAGACAGGTCACCTTTCTTGCGTCCCCAGCCAGAGATGGTGCAGGTGTCATTGGTCTGGAACTGCATTGGAGACCAGGGTACACACACTGCACTGACTGCTGGATTATGCACCATACACTTATCACTGTTGGACAGCGTCTTGAGCTGGATTAGAGCGATGTCGTTCTGGTAGGTCTTAGCGTTGTAGTCATGGTGGATGATGACGTTTTTCACTGGGATAGTGTCTGTGGTACCTTGTCTACTCCATTTCTTCCACAAAGAGAATTTGATGTGGTAGGCTTCCGGTTTAGGCCTAGAAAAGAAGACAAATGCAAACACACACACAGACACACACAGACAGCATTCACTGAAAACTGAAATGGAAAATAATCGTAGACAGTTTATCTTATTAGTATAACATGAGACATTGCCGCATCACTTAACTGAAGAACATTTAAGACAACACACTCATTACCACTAGTTTTTATTACTAAAGCACTAGCAAAATAAAGAAGAAACAATCTGTACCTGACGCAGTGGGCCGCTGTCAGAACCCAGCACCCCCCCAAGTATGCTCCCCCACAGTAAATCCTTTCATCCTCCTGTATGCCCACCTGCCACTGGATTTGAGTCTGCATAAATACAGGTGGACTGGTCAAGACAGTTCATACCACTCTGATCTTTCATGTGAAATGTTCTTTAGCTGTATGTGGCTCTGCTGTGGTGCTGTGTGCTGCAGTGACTAGAGACTCTTGAGAGGGTGTGTGTGGTATTACTGTATTTGGTGTAGCTGGTGATGTTGGTACACTGCCGTAATAATGTATATATTGTGTAGAATGTGTTGTGCTGTCTATAATGCATCTGGGTTGTGCAGTCTGATGTACAGATTTTATTGTGTAATACATTTGTGAAGATAAACTGACCGGTGAAGCCACGGCACCTCCCACGACTCTCTTCCTCCTCCTCCTCTGGGACTCCTCCTCCTCTGGCTTGTACACATAGGATGCATTTGGTATTCCACAGTACAGCGTCTCCACTGAGTCACGAATCAATTTCACCTCTTGAAAAAAAAAAAAAAACCAACATTCAACCCAAGCCTCTCAACACCTCAGAAAACAGTGAATCTCATCATGTCTTATTGTCATCATATGTCTCAAATTTTACCTGTCTTGGGATCCGAGGTAATATCAGAACCTGAGTGGGAATGAAATAATATATTTATGATATATTTGGGATAAATATATTATGATGTTCTTGATAAATGTATGATATGTTTTTGATACATTTATGATATGGCCAGTGAGAGATATATCTATATGCATAGATGTGTAATGAAGAGCTGTCCTGACCTTGGGGACTTTTGTGGTGACTTGGTCTTTGTACAGTTTGGTCTGGTGCATCTGGTGAAGATACCTGGTCATCTGCATGTGTGTGTGTGTGTGTGTGTGTGTGTGTGTCAGTGTTGGTGGGGGGGACATAAAGGACAGAAATAGTTATACTACAGAGTTACAGAAAGAGAGAAACATTGCTAAGTGCAAAGTGTATCGGGCTACAGTCTTGTCAACACTGCTACATGGTTCTGAGAGCTGGAACTCATATCAGAGACAGGTGAAAAAGCTGCATGTCTTTATGATGAGACATCTTCGCCAGATCATAAGAATAACGTGGAAAGGCTGAGTGCCAAATGTTGACGTCCTTGAGAAAGCTGCTCACCCTAGCATGGAAATGATACTGAGCCAACAAAATCTGAGATGGCTAGGCCAGCTAATACAAATGCCTTCAGACCGTCTGCCACGTCAGATGTAGCTGGCGTGCTTTACTACATAAATCATGATTCTATACGGCAGTCGTCATCAAATCGATGGACAACATACTACTCTTACGGTCAGTGAGAGATGTATCTATATGCATAGATGTGTAATGAAGAGCTGTCCTGACCTTGGGAACTTCTGTGGTGACTTTGTCTTTGTACAGTTCGGTCGGGTGCATCTGGTGAAGATACCTGGTCATCTGTGTGTGTGTCTGTATGTGTGTCTGTGTCTATGTGGGGAGTGGGGGTGGGGGGTGGGGGGGCAAAAGACAGAAATAGTTACAGTACTGGATTACAGAGAGACAGAAACATTGCTGAGTCAATTCAATTGTGTAAGCATCCTAAAAGAATAGTCTAGAAATAAACAATGAACAAGAATAAGGCCAGATTTCTCTCAAGCCAAACGATTCCTTTAATTAGTCATTGTACCACAGAGTTGCCACAAAAACCTCATTTGCGTGTGTGTGTGTGTGTGTTTGTGTGTGCAGACAGACCTTCAAGTTCATCCTCCCCTCCCAGGCAATCTCTGATCCCATCTCTAACAGCACTCTTTGGAATACACACTCCAGACTTGCAGTGGAAACCATCAGGGCGGCATGCTGTTAAGAGTAAAAGACGTAATCATATTTGTTAAGTATTTAATGACTGGTGACCCCTCTCTGAACACCATATGTTGAGCTGTTAGGAAAAGCTTAATTATTCCTGTTGGATAGTTGAAACAACCTCTGAAATCCACCACAAACTGTTCAGAGGAGGAAGGCAGGGGAAAATGATGCCTTAAACACTGTTGCTCTTTTGAAATTCTAGAATTAGTAGTGTGAAAACTCCTGAATCAAAGTGTATCCAGATGAATGACTTAATTTCATTCTTTCATTTATCATTCAGTAACTCTGTAATTAGAACTGTTTGAACCTTTTTGTTGGTCACTCTAACTCTAAGAGCATTGGCTAAATGGAAAAAGTAGGTGTAGACTTGATTCCCTTTATGTTAATAAGAGGATTACACCTCAGGGCTTGGGAAGGAAAAGGCGCTTGGTGCTCCTGATCATTTAACCCTCATCTCTGTCTTTATCTCTGTACATTTTAACTGGCTTTCGTCACGTCATGCTACTGGATCTGAGTGACTACTTTCATAATGAAGACAGTGAATAGTACAAGATGAATAACATCAGTATTCTTTTAAAACAGAAGAAAATGGCAGAAAATGGAGAGGAAGAACATGTATGAGTACAGCGGTCAGACTGTTGTTTGCCATATTTTCACAGAGGTAAAAATGACAGGGAATTATTGACAGAGCAAACACGCCTTGCCTTTACAGCACATCTCGTCACTGTTATCTCCACAGTGGTCCACTCCATCACAGGTTTTCTTGAAGCTGATACATTTCCCATTCACACAAGGGAACTCGCATTTTGTATTGTCTGACAGAGATAAGATGTAGAAATGTACAGCAGATAAACAACAATAGCCATAAACATATGTGTTTAATTGTGTAAAATGAGAAAAGATTAAAAATAATTTAAAAAAAAACTTCTGGGATTTAAGCCCCCATTTCCTTTCAAAATGTAAGAGGCTGATAATTAAGTGGTACAAGAGTCATGTCAAGAAATACTGTCACTCACTGTGGTCTTCAGTGAGAGAGAGCAACAGTACCTATTTTTCGCACAATACTGATATATTGAACCTCATGCCTATTTTTCGACATTACATATTACTCAATGGGATTTTAGTCTTTAAATGCAGATTAATTAGCATTACATTAATGTATCAATATCATTTTCATATGCAGAATCGATTAATAACCAATGCTTTGTGCCATTCGCTAGCCATGTTACCGCTTTTAAACAATGTATTAGCGGAACCTTTGTGGAGGAAAAAGAGGACCTTTTGGTTCCTGGTAGCAGCCCACCAAGGCTATGTTCATGTTCGGCTGGATTATTTGTTTTTGGTGGAGAGTGCACTCAGCCAGTGTGTACTCAGAGCCAGTGCAATGCACAGAAATGCAGTGAGGCGGCAAGTCTTCCCCAGATATTTGTATTTTATTAAATTTCTCCTTCGATATAACGGCAGCACCTCTGAAAGGGAGGGACAGAGAAGGAAGAGAGATTCTCTTTTTAATATTTATAAAATCTTTGTATTTACAAAGATTTTGACTGATAAATATTCCTACCTCTTCTCCTCTTTTAAATGTCGACAAACCACGTTGGCTGCCGCCATATTCCAACCGCTGCCACAAACCAGCGCTGTCCCGTTCGGCGTTTTCAATCTAATCAGATCATGGTCTCCAAATTTCACCAGGCTTGTTATAAACATGTCCTCCTCTGAAACAGTAAACACACACAGTCATTATGAACCCAACTAATATCTCAAATCCACATGGAATATCACAGGTGTCTATTAATCTGTCTCTGTATTCTGCTGTGCCCATTATCGTCTCTGCTTCTCTCATTTTCTCTCTCACCTCCTGTGTTTTTCGTACCTTTGCATTCATCGCCAAAGTGAGAGAAGATGGGTTCTTTCATGCGACAGGAAATGGCCAGAGCTTGACACAGAGAGAAGTAGCTTTGTCCCTCGCTCCCACACACACTCCTTCCTACTCTTAGGCACTGGTAGGGAAACTTGCACGAGCACTTCTGATCGATGCAGCGCATCCACGGGGGGCAGAAGACTTTGTCACAGGACAGGCGGGTGTAACGTCGTTTTAAACACTCCTCGGAGCCCAGGTACGGATCTGATTTGGTGTCTTTAGGATCTTTGGTTTGTTTGGGACTTGGTTCAGTAACTGTGCTGGAAACCTGTGAAATATCAGTAGCACTTAATCTAGGCGCAGAGCGAGAGGTAACAGTGTCTTTTGCAGGGGTTCTACTAAAAAGGCATAAGAAAAAATTGCAGATAAAAGCTAAATGTATCGATACCTGTGACTAAATATTCCCTAATGTCAAAAGTATAATCATCATAAGTTTTCCCATGCAGTCAATTAGAATTAAAGTGCTTTTATTTATGTGTCATTCATAATGTATAGAGTAATTTTGGAAGATTATATAACCAAACAGAGAAATACATCAACTGCAAAGTGAATGAGTCACACAGATCATATATTGTCATATTAAGAGAGTTTGATATGACAGATTGTCAGTAATACTAATGTCCAGATTGCATTTGTTGAACAGTTTTCCTGTTCAGCTCCTTACACCCTTTTCTCTCATTTTACAAGTCAGACAAAACACACTTCAAAATAAGTTGTCTGAAGCCATATTTGTCATTTGTTGAATCAGAAATATTGTAAATATAATGAAAAGACTTACAGAATATCCAGACTGTGGCAGCAGGAGATTAAGGATCAGACTAATTGTTAGGAGCTTCATGTTTTTGTCTCTTTCTCCTTCTGTCTGTCTCCCCATGACAGGTTTTAAAAAGTCCTACTTGATCAGAGGAAAAAACAGCAAATACAATTAATCATTAACCTCGGTCAACAATATAGAAAACACACATACACCCACTCTCTCTCTCTCTCTCTCTCTCTTTCTGTGCATGTGTTTGTGTGTGTTTGTTTGGTCTGTGAGTGTGTGGGGGGGTCAATGTTTGTGTGTGTGTGTGTGTGTGTGTGTGAGAGAGAGAGAGAGAGAGAGAGAGAGAGTGGGTAAATGGGTGATAGAGGGAAGGAGAGAGCAAAGACCTATCAGTATCTGCTCTGTACACAGTGCATGTTTGTGTGAGCCAGTTTAAGAGGGCAGAATATATGTAGGGTTTACAACTGTATGGCTTGGGTAATATAATGAAGAACCAATAATTAATGGACCACTTTATTCTCATTTTGAAAAGTGCTGTATGAAGTGAATCCACCCAAAACATTAAGCAACCGGATGACATTAGATATGGATCTTTCTCTTATTATGAGCCTACAACTCGACAAGAGATACCAGTGCTGCCTCTTGGTTTCCATTTGCGTTACTGGCTGACTAATGTGTGCATGGACTAAATCTAAGAGCTTCCTTGAAATTGATATTGCTTAAAATGTTTCATGTACAGAAACGTGAAATACAGAAGTCATAGTCATGTCCCCCATTTGTGAGACTTGAGAGGTGATAACCTTACACTGTTTGACCCACTCATAAACTCAACAGTCTTACAGAATTCTCTCTCTCTCTCTCTCTCTGGGCACTCAAAATGTGCAATACATTCATATGGAGCAATGCGAAATTCAAGAGGGTATTATCCAACAGCATAAAGAACCCCATTTCTGTGAATATTCATGAGACATGAAGTTTTAATTTTTTTGTGTATGCCTGGATAGGTGAAACGTTAATCTAATGTTGTTGTATTATTACAGCATTGGTATTCACGTATTTTAATCGTGTTTTTTAATCATCGAGTTTCTTTTAATCATCGTGTTTAACTGTTTTTATATCGTGTTTTATCGCGCTTTATCGAGTTGAGAGCAGATTCGCCAGAATCTTTTCTTAAGGAATGGAAAGTCAAACTACGGCCAACAGCAAGACGGCCCAGAAATGCCAAATCTGTGATGATTTAATCATCAGCATTGATGACTTTACCGAAAATATTATCTGCTCCAAATGCGATAAAATAAAAGAACTGCAGGAGAGGCTGATCGATTTGCACATTAAACTTCGTCAGCTGACAGAGCAAAACACTGTCCTAAAACAAACATCGAAACTTCAGGACACTTTTAACTCCACGGTCTTAATCGGATCAGCTGGCATGTGTAACTGGGTGTGTCTATCTGGAGCACAAAATTCCTTGTATCAACTCTCCCAGTCCAAGAGCCATGTGTGGAAATACTGGCAGCGGAGCGCTTTCCACCACTGACCATCGACATGGCAGCTCCAGCCGTGGGACGTTCAGCGGGGTCCTGCTCCACACCAGGCCCGAGGGAACATCAGTGGAAAAGGGTGGGTGACAGAGCCAGGATGGTGCTGTGCTGGGTCTCGTCCTCCGACCGCCATCCCTCGGCTGTACCCACTCCTCCACCATAGCTTGCTTACACCGTGGCAATCGTGGGTTCTCGCCAGGGGCGCCTGCAGGATTTCATCGCACAGAAACCTGACCGCGCGCGCACGCACGCATACGCACACGCACACGCGCACACACACACACCGAGAGCGAGCTGAGAGACAGGAACTCCACTGAATGATTAATGAATAATTAAATCTGGCCCACCTATTTGAACTTTACTCTCCTTCTCCCGAATTGTTTTAGCAGTTCCTCACTGTCTATTTTCATTTCAGGATGAATTTTCATAAGGGCAAGTCCAGTGAGTCTGCCGTCTGCCATCGTGTTGCGTAAATAAGTATTTACATGCCTTGAGTGCTATGTGCGTTCGGCGGAGGACGTGTACACTGGCATAGTGTGCAGGACTTTCAGCACACAGTGAATGCTGGGGTATAAATTTGCCGTGCTCTTAGTTCTAACACGAACTAGCTCATTGGTGATCACTTTGGGGGAAAGCGCCAAATTTGAAAAGATATAATTTTCAAATTTAGCTTATCAGCTAACCAATCAGAGTTCCCTTATGCGCGCATTTGCACTTGAGGCAAAAGTTTGAGGACACAAACCGCCTTTACGGCCGTTTCTATGGTAGCGGTGACAACAGACCAGACATCAATCGCATAGCCTAATTGAAGAGCGTTTAGACGAAGAAGTATGAAGTGGACTTGCACATGATCTGTAAATATCAGTAAACGCTCAGAGGTGGTCACAAATCGGGAATCTTATGGTACGCACTGTGCGTACAGCCGTACAGCTGCAGGCGCCCGTGGTTCTTGCTCCTCTCCCACGGAGCGGGTGGCGCGGTCCACTGTTTCCACGGAGCCCGTGTATTGAGGCCCAGCACACAGCTTCCAGCTGTGCTTGGAAAATACGCTAACGTGATTACTGTGGTGGCACACACCGGCAGCAACGACACTTCTCACCGTGAGTGCGAAACTCATGTTTTAAAACTTTTCTCACCACCCTTAAAGAAACTGGGAAAACATTGCAATTTCAGAACCCTTACTTACAATGGAGGCATAGAAAAATTCAGCCGTCTGTTTTCGTTAAATTCATGGTTTAAAACTACATGTTACAAATTTAAGGTCACTTTTATGGACAACTTTGATCTTTTCTGGGGCCGCCCTGCATTCTTTAAGTGCAATGGACTGCACCCCAACCACAGGGGTTCTCAGGTGCTTGGCCTGCAATGTATTTCACTGTGACTGCCTACCCCACCGACCCCTATTGATTTTGCTGATTTTATAAAACCCACCATCTCAGCTTGACATACAGCGCTCTCAAACGCTCACATCACAGGACAGCTACCACCACCAAGTGATGTTATGTCAGAGCCCGTAACCCTCCCCATTCCTGTTTTAACTAGTAGTAGAAAAAGCAACTCTTTTAATTTCTTTGAAGAATTTGTTGAATTAATGTCCATTATTTCTACAGACTTTGACCATTTAGTAATAACTGGTGACTTTAATATTCATATCGATAATTCCAAGGACAAGAGTACTAAAGATCTCTTAGCCATATTGGACACCTTTGGACTGTCTCAGCATGTGAAAGGGCTAAACCTCAGGGGCATGCTTTGGACTTTGGATCTCCAAGGGTCTCAATATTTCAAATGTTGTTGCAACTGACCTTGCCTTATCTGACCACTTCTGTGTGTTTTTTGATATGTGTATTACCCCTTACATCCATATTAGATCAGAAACTGTTAAAAAATGGTTTATCAATGAGAGTACCAATGAATTGTTCAAGGAAGCTATCTCTTTGTCACGAACCTTTACTTCATCCTCTATTAATGATCTTCTGGATAACTTCAGTTCCAAAACTGTGAATATTATTGATGTCATTGCTCCTGCTTGGGTCAAATTGAGCTCATGTAAGCAAAAAGCACCATGGAGAAATGCATCGTTTGTAAAAACCCAAAAAAGAGAGTGTCGAAAAAGCTGAGCGCAAATGGCGAAAAACAAAACTCCAGATACACTATGACATCTACAAGGACAGATTTCATAATTACAATTCAAAACTGACAAGTGCAAGACAATCCTGTTTTTCTAACAGTGATATTAATAACACACACATTCTATTTGCTACTGCTGATAGACTAACAAATTCCTTACAATCAATAGCTCCTGAACTCCTTTCTGCTAGTAAATGCAATGAGTTTGCTACCTTCTTCAGTGATAAAATTCAAGTCATTAGGAAAGCCACTCATTCTTCCATGGCTAACAAAATAACCGTACCACCACTACATACAGATAAAAGTGTCTCAGTAAACATAGCAGATTTCGAAGCCACTGACTGCAAAACTCATACAGAAATTGTATTACATCTTAAGCCATTCACCTGCTGCCTTGATGCTCTGCATACAAGCTTCTTTAAAAATGTAGCCTATTTAATTGCCTGGCGACAGATTTACTGCAAATAGTTAACTGCTCTCTCCAATCAGGCAGTTTTCCAAAGTCTTTGAAAACTGCAGTTATTAAGCCTCTATTAGAAAAAATTAGCCTAGAAGCCACTGTAATTAGCAATTACAGACCTATATCAAACCTACCCTTCATAAGTAAAATCATTGAAAAAGTTGTCTACCAGCAGCTTAGCAACTTTTTAAACTCAAATGGCTCCTTTGACAAGTTTCAGTCAGGATTTCGGCCCCTTCACAGCACTGAGACTGCTATTATCAGGGTTCTAAATGACATTTGTTTAAACACAGATTCTGGAAAAATTTCAATTCTAGTGCTACTGGATCTTTGACACCATAGACCTGATAGACAGACTGGAAAACTGGGTTGGACTTTCTGGCTCGGCCCTTACTTGGTTCAAGTCTTATATGCAGGGCAAGGACTATTTTGTCTCCATGGACATCCATTTATCAAAGCGAATTAACATGACATGTGGAATTCCCCAAAGTTCAGTCCTCGGGCCTCTTTTATTTAACCTTTACGTGCTGCCGTTAAGAAAAATTATGCAAAATAACAAAACTGCTTACCATAATTATGCAGAAGACACCCAAATTTACATAGCCCTTTCACTAAGTGACTATGGTCCCATAGAATCAGTGCTCCTGTGCAATAAACAAATCAATGATTGGATGTGCCTGAATTTCCTTCAACTAAATAAAGACAAAACTGAGATAATTGTCTTTGGCGCCCATAAAGACAGGCTGAAAGTTAGTGCTCACCTTGAATCTCTCTCTCTGCACACTGAAAACCAGGCCAGAAATCCAGGTGTAATTATGGATTTTTAATAGCCACGTCAACTTAATAACAAAATCAGCCCATTATCATCTTAGAAATATAGCAAGAATTAGAGGATTCTTCCCTAACAAGACTTCGAAAAGCTCACCCATGCCTTTATCTCCAGTAGATTAGATTACTGGAATGGTCTTTTCTCAGGGCTACTGAAAAAAGCTGTCAGATAACTACAGCTTATCTAAAACACTGCTGCTAGAGTTCTAACTAAAACCAAGAAAGCTGAACACATTACACCAATTCTCAGATCTCTGCACTGTCTTCCAGTTAGTCAAAGAATTGACTGTAAAACACGGTTGGTTGTTCAAGTTCAAGTTCAAGTTTATTTGAAGCCCAATATCACTGTTTACAGTCTCAAAGGGCTTTACATGCCCACAGGCTTACAACAAACAGAGCAGGGTGACTTGATCCTCATAGCGGGCAAGAAAAAACTCCTCAAAAAACCCCAATGTTTAGGACCAAAATACATCTCTGACTTGCTCTCACCATACGAACCCCCTAGAGCCCTTAAGTCATCTGGGACTGGTCAGCTAACTATTCTGAGAGTTAGAACCAATGTTTAGGTACTATGCTGTACACAGCTGGAACAAACGTTCAGAAGACCTCAGAAGCGCCCCAACTCTGACCACTTTTAAATCTAGACTTAAAGCTTTTTTGTTCTGCATTGCCTGTGCACCTTGACCTTTATTTTATTTTATTGTATTTATTGTATTGTATTTATTTATTTGTTTTTATGTATTCTCTTACTTGTTAATTTTAATTCTTTTTTACTCTCTCTTATACACTGTAGTATCATTTTTATTTATTTTTGCTTATCTTACTCTGTATTTCTTATCTAATGTTTTTGTTCTGCACTGCCTGACCTATATTCTGTTTATGTTTCCTCTTACTTTTCAGTTTTAATTTTTTATTCTTTAATTCTTTGTTCATTTTCCCTTATACACTGTATTCTCTTTTTATTTGTTTTTATTTATCTTATTCTATATTTCTTACCTGATGTTTATATGCCTTGTGTGAAGCACATTGAATGGCCTTGTGTACAAGATATGCTATATAAATAAACTAGGCCTGTATCGTTTTCCTTTAGAAATGTGCTTTTCAATGTGCTTTGAAATAACACTGATGAACTACAGATCTCTAGTGGGTCACATTAGGTCTGAGCCCCGGTTTGTTCACTTAGGCTGTCACATTGTGATAAATAGGCTGGATGCAGATGCAGGTCAGTTGATGCTTTATGTCCACTTGGCATAATAAAGAGTAACAAGACTTACAGCGAGCCATCTTCAAAGGCAGGGAAAAAGAAAACCAACGTGACATGGGGTTAAACACCAAATAATGCAAGACAAAGAAACAGAGAAAACCAAGGAGTATAAATACACAGCTAAATGAGGAAAACTAACTGAAAGCAGGTGGAGTGTATGAACTTAATGGGGCTAAACCAACAGAACTCAAACAGGAGCGAACCAAGGGAGCAGAGAGTAAATAAAGACTTAAACAACAACTGACCAGTAGGGGGGGGGGGGGGGGGGGGGGGGGGGGACAAGAGAATCTAGAGAAACAGAAGAACCAAGTGGGACAGCAAGGGACAGAGCGTGACATAGGCATTACTAATTATTAATTGCATGTCAACTGTACTCTCACAGGACAATCTCAGAAGATAAACTTTACTCATCTCCGTATTTTTGATACTTTACAGAAACACAGTGTCAGTTGACTTTAAGGCAGGGTTACTAGAACCTTTTTGACTCCTTAGACCAAAAATATAATTGAGTGATATCATGGACCAACATAAATAAAACTTACCAAAAAAAAAATAAAATGGTGAGATGATAGTGACTGTGACAAGGCCTTCATGATTTGTTGTATTGCATTTTTCAGTCTGATGGAGTATGTATACAGGAACGTCACTTTAAATTTTACCTGATGGGTTGAGAAACAACAGCTCTAAATGCCTCTAAATGTCTCACATTGTACTGGTCATTTACTTGTTAGTGTCATGAATGCTAAACAGCATGATGTAAATGAGGTAGATTAAATGTTGTTACAGTTGTGAGCTTCAATTTTCTTCAGGTTTCTGGAATATTCTAAAAGCCTTTTCGTGACATATTTGGGGCATAGATCAGTGATTATTAAGTGGATGCTCAGTTGTAACTGTTGAGCACAGACTAGAGCAGAGATCAACTGATGGTACTTTGGTTACAACAAACATATGATAGTACAGCAGTGACTGGAAAAACATTCTCAAGTCTGGGTCATCCTGGATCAGTGCAGTCAATGATTTTGTGACCTTTAGGATTCATCCAGGAGAGATACTTAACACCTCCCTATGAGGCTGGATTAAGAAATTTGTGATCACCAAGCAGAGTACAGGATTCAGTACTGCAGTGAAACTCTTAAATACCAATTTTGAGATAATCAGCTTATGACCATCTCACAGAGGTTATGTCTGAAATATTAATGCATGATGTTGTGGAATGTAGCTAATGTTTAGAAAATGAATGAGTAATTATTTTTTTTAAAAACACCCACTCACTGCAGAAATGACTTACTACAAAAACACAATCAGCCCATGTCCTCACAGGATCAGTCAGATTGGGTAATCTCCCCATCATCGGACTTCAGCGACATCTAGCGTGAGAGGAATGCCGTCAGTAAAGACCGAAAACACACAACAGGGCAGTGTGTGTATAAACACACTGTAAATAACCATCAGCGGCGAATAAGCATCCGCACATCACCAATTCCTGTCATTGCTGTCACACATTCTGATAAAACAGCTGTGCATGCGGCACGTGTGTGTTTTTGTTGTGTGTGTGTGTGAGACCGTTAAAGAGTATGTTTAATAGCGGTACAGATTAAAAAGGGGTTAGAGAAGGAGATACTATCTGCTACATCTCGATTCCTGGTTGCATTATTGACATGCATAATCTAAGTATGAGAACTGTTTAATTTCGTATTGCTACAAAATAGCAAAACACATAATTCGTTGTCATGTTGTCCCATCTGTCGGGCTTCAGAGATAAGAACACAGTTGCGCAATATCATATGAACCAGTAGAGGGCGCTGGAGTCTTTTGGTCTGGGACCATGAGTATCATAGAATTATGAGTTCAAAGTGAATTGTGTGGACCATTGTGATATTTAATATTTGTGATTAAAAACTAATATAAATTTATATTCATAAGTCATAAATCAAACATTACATTGGATAGGTTACATTCATAAATCTACTGTTATCCTTTTATTAGTGTTTTTGTTTTGTTTTTTATACTGTTGTTATTCATTATTACATTACTGATTTGTGAAGTTTTGCTGAAATCTGATCTATCTATCTATCTATCTATCTATCTATCTATCTATCTATCTATCTATCTATCTATCAACTGACATTTCAACTGACATTACCTTTTTGGGTGAAAATGTCAGTTGCTGCAATGTATGGAACCATGTACCATTTTTTCAGTTTTGTGAGCAGAATGAAAGTGCTACGAACACTTAGAGGACATGTACATTTTGGTTACTTAGAGGACATACAGATTAAATGAAATAGTTTTGAAAGCCAAGTGTACATTTTGGTTACTTAGAGGACATACAGATTAAATGAAATGGTTTTGAAAGCCAAGTGTACATTTTGGTTACATAGAGGACATACAGATTAAATGAAATAGTTTTGAAAGCCAAGTGTACATTTTGGTTACTTAGAGGACATACAGATTAAATGAAATGGTTTTGAAAGCCAAGTGTACATTTTGGTTACTTAGAGGACATACAGATTAAATGAAATGGTTTTGAAAGCCAAGTGTACATTTTGGTTACTTAGAGGACATACAGATTAAATGAAATAGTTTTGAAAGCCAAGTGTACATTTTGGTTACTTAGAGGACATACAGATTAAATGAAATGGCTTTGAAAGCCAAGTGTACATTTTGGTTACTTAGAGGACATACAGATTAAATGAAATGGTTTTGAAAGCCAAGTGTACATTTTGGTTACTTAGAGGACATACAGATTAAATGAAATAGTTTTGAAAGCCAAGTGTACATTTTGGTTACTTAGAGGACATACAGATTAAATGAAATGGCTTTGAAAGCCAAGTGTACATTTTGGTTACTTAGAGGACATACAGATTAAATGAAATGGTTTTGAAAGCCAAGTGTACATTTTGGTTACTTAGAGGACATACAGATTAAATGAAATGGTTTTGAAAGCCAAGTGTACATTATGGTCACTTGCTCCTATTTTGTCAACACGTTTTGTCAATACGTTTATCAGCACAGACACGGGGGGAAAAAAAGAAAACTACAATTTTCGGGACCTCATTCTGTCCCTGTAAATGTGAACTAGATGTCAACACTGAGCTGAAACAATGACCGATGGTGCTTGTTATTGAATATTTACAGTGTATCAGGTGTGAAGGGAAAAGAGGCGAGGCAGATTATGCTTGGCTTTGTGCTGTGAAGACTGTTGTGTGGTTAGTGTTGAAATGGCAGACACAGTGAGATATTGATGTCACCTGCTGTAAAAGACAATGCCTCATGTTGGCCTTGGTGGGAGGCGAATCAGAAAGTAAGTAACTGAGACAGTTATGCATTTCATGGTTTTGACAATAACCCTGTTTATGAAAGTGTCATAAACACATTTTGATTAGTTCAGAATTTGCAACACCTAACACATGTTTCTCATTCATACTACACTTAACACATGTGCCTCATTCATACTACACCTAACACATGTCCCTCATTTATACTACACTTAACACGTGTCCCTCATTCATACTACACCTAACACATGTCCCTCATGCATACTACACTTAACACATGTCCCTCATTTATACTACACGTAACACGTGTCCCTCATGCATACTACACTTAACACATGTCCCTCATTTATACTACACTTAACACGTGTCCCTCATTCATACTGCACCTAACACATGTCCCTCATACATACTACACTTAACACGTGTCCCTCATTTATACTACACTTAACACATGTCCCTCATTTATACTACACTTAACACATGTCCCTCACAAACACAGGGAGAACATGCAAACTCCACACAGAAAGGACCTGGGACAGCTGGGATTCAAACCCAAGTCCATCTTGCTGTGAGTGCTAACCACTGAGCCACAGTGTGTGTGACTGCATGAAAATCCCTTTTCCAGACTAATTATCATGTGAAATCTCATGACCTGGAATGATTTTCCCCAGTTGCCAGTCCCTCCACTTGAAAATAATATTTTGGAATTGAGCAGAAAAGCTTTCCGGGTAAGGCCAGTTCCTGGTAATTCAAGTCCTGATGCTGTTTTTATATCTATATGTGTAGAGGCTGTAAATAGCTACACTGAACAAAAGGGTATGTGGGGGAATGGCATAGGACTGAGGTCTGATCATGATCTGTGATTGGTTGGAGCTTTAGATTTTTTTCTATATTCAAAGCTGTGAACTTTTTTTTTTTTTTTCGAAACCTTCCTTAGGTGATAAGACCTGGACCCATGGAAGCTGCTAGTTAGTGTGTTCTTCCTCTTGTGTGTAGGAATTAAGCTGAAGTTTGTGTTTTCGATGAACAAATTATGACTTTAACATCACAAAGTGACATCATGATGACACCAAAGTGATAGATATTTACCAACACAGTTTGCCGAAGCATTGAACAAATGCGCGGTGAAAAAAAAAAGAAGCTTTTCCTTAGCTAACAAGCCCATCAGCCACTCTCACCGCTGTGAAACCATGCCTTTAATCTTTACTATGAAACAAATCAAAATTTCCCTTCCTCACACTTGCCCTTCTGTCTCACCAACAGGAAGAACTCCAGTATGTAGTGCCGAGACAAATGTGCACTTTCTGAATTTCTGATGAGAGTCTACAAGCATAATTTTCTGGAAAATCATCATGAATCAAGCATTCTTGATCCGTCACTCTTCTTTTAAGTTCATGGTAGAGGACAAATTGTCATTTTATGCTTCAGATGTGTCTTTTGAAGTTTTTCAGTTGGCTCTGAAACATCCTCCAATAATTTCTCTATCTTCTTCTTGACTGTGATTTTAACAGTCACTTTCTCCTTTTAACCTCCCCCCCCCCCCCCCCCCCCCCCCCCCCCCCCTTGCAGCCCTGTTTTTGAATGAAAACTACTTTTTGCTTGCAAATTTCCCTCTGTTTCAATTATAGATTCTCTGTCTTTGCAGTTGGGACAAACATTATACATGGAGTACTTTGAGGACGGATCACAGTATGTGATCTCTACCGTCTCCTCAGTGTCCATGCCACCAATAAATCTGAGAGCATGTAGCTATTCAGCTAGAAAGCACAGATTCTTATGAACCTAACAAAGACATGTCTCTGTCTGTAGTGGTTGGACGGACTAACCAGAATGCACGTGTATGGCAGAGTATGATGAGTTGCAATTTGGAAATTCAAGTAGAAATTTTGCTGCTTAATGGATAAATGTAGGCCTAAATGTAAATTTTCTATGGAGGTTTTGCGTGGTCTCATTGAGAAATCTCCTCTGTTTGTTTATCTTCACTGTTGTTATTGTTTGTGTGCTTTTCCCGCTGTTAAGCAGCTGTTACCATTCCCTTGTGAGGAAGGCCATAACACTGTCTCGTGTACTTTGATTTGATGTTGTTTTTCTGTCTTTATATGAGAGCGAGAGAGAGAGATGATAACTGCCTGATTTAAAAGAAAAGAGTGATGAAAAAGAACAAAAATGAAACTAAAAGAGAAAGAATTTTTCCCAGCATCCACTGAAGCTGCTCTGGAGGCTTACGGTGCCATATGAAAAGACCATTTATGTTTTTCCTTTATTTTGTCAGTTACCTTCAAAATCCAGACCTTCCCCTAAGACCCAGCACTGATCTCCTTTGGTTTAAAAACAACAGTCTAGACAACATATTAATTTACTTCACATAGCTTTACCTGTAATCTATTTATTCTGTACCAAATGTATATGTATTCTGTACCTAATGTATACTTATACTTGTATACTTATTACCATATCTGATACTTGCACAGTTCACAGGCTGAATATGAAAGTTGAATTCAAATACATAACATTATTGTGGCGATGTTTAGGAAATGTTTACACTTTAACCTGTTCAGGATTCACACACACACAGTGTGAGGTGTTATGATTCTATTTATTGACTGAAAAATAAACAATACACAGGGTGGGTAAAATGCTATTGAGAAGAAAATAATTGTTTTTTTAATTAAAAAAAAGAAGAAAAACAGCAGGCACTAGTACATGTAATATAAAACAGCTCATTAATTTGATCCCCAGACAGCTATGCTGAGATATGATAAGTTAGACAAAACAAAGATGAGATGTCTCTTATGTCTAATTAACAGGTTGCATTGAAATATGAGATAATTGAGATCAAACTGTAATGTGAATACTGTCACAGTGGACTGTGCAGTTCTGCAGTTTTGGGCAATAAGTAATCCAGAATAGTGGAGTACATACTCAAGCTCACAGGGTTTGTCTATCATTTACTGGGATTGACTTTGCGCTTGATGAATAGCATTGGGAGGCAGGGGGAGGGGCTCTTGTGAGAACCTAGTTGTGAGAACCAGGTTAGAAACTTGTGTGTGAGTCTGTTTTCAGGGGATAAAGACTTTGCTATTGGGGAATAAGTATGATTCAGTACATGAGATTTTACTGTAATGGTCCTGGCATGAACCAGGCTGTTTTCTTCTTAAATTTATTTAGTTTTTCTCAGCCCTACAACCTCTGTAGGTGATGTCAGGGAATAAGGGTGTGTGTTTTCAAGAAAACAAAGGTAACAGCTGCCTTGAAATCTACATAAAATTGTACCACAGCACATTATTTCATTACTAGCGGCCTTCTCTCCCATCTTACTAAATTACCACTCCTCCTAAATCACAAATGGAAACCTGCACTCCCTCTTGCAGCACCTGCTTCAAAAGTGAAAGTAAATCATGGGATTGTGGGTATTTTGCAGTGCCACATAAAGCAGCTCTGTGGCCAGCTTTCTTTTATAGACTACGTTGCTTGATTCTGAATATGATCTAAGAGTAAACCCCAACTTCACTGAGCTTTGTGTCCAAAAACTTAACAAATTCACGTCACTGAGATTTGAATTACATTTTTAAATTAAAATTGGAATTTCACTGGCATTTCTCTAATGATGTCTTTTTTTAAATACTTGTAAAATGAGAATGATGGCTTTTAGGAAGTATACACAATTATAATTTTCACTAGATGTGGGTGACTGTGTGCATTTTTTAACAAACGTGTTTGAAGTGACTGGGTGATGGGGTTGTGATTATGGATTGGAACGAGGGACACGAGACTTGTGAGTAAAATCCAGAGAAAAACAGCCAGGGTCACAGGGTCAAAATCAGGCCTTTCACATGAGAAATGTCTGACATCTGTGCCATCTGACCTGAAATGTTTCACAGGAGCCAATGTTTGAGTCTCCACACTGACGAACATGGATCATGACATTTTTACAGTCAGACTGTTCCTCTCTGTTTAGTATCACCACACCACCACATACAAACACTGAAATGGGTGAAATGAGTGTAGCATTGCTTTCAACAGATGGAAGTACTGATGGAGTTTAATGATTTCATATACTATTAAAGTGTACATTTTTATATAGTGAAACAGTACAACTAAGCTCAAACTGCATATCTGAGCTGTGGTATTTAAAATGTAAAAATGGGTGACTAAGAGTGATTTGGTTACTGGACAAATAAGGATTTTCACATATCACATCTGTTAACCAAATGTTTCAAGCCATACGTTATGTAATAAAAACAAAATTTCATCTGTAAGATTTTTGACCTCATTGTTTTTAAATAACCTGGTGGAAAACAGCACTTTGTAGCCTACTGTACAACAGTGTAGTTTAATGCAGTATTGTGTGAATATGATCAGCTATGGTTTCACTCAAGTCTCCAGTCAGTGATAGTCACCCAAAATAAACACACAAAAGAAAGAATAAAGTTCAATTCAGCCCAATTCAAAGACTTCTCAATACAGTAAAGAGATTCATCTCCTGAAGAGAATGTTCAGGTAATTCCAGTAATTAGTTTTGTGTCTGATAATTTTTTAAAAATTTTGACAAATATACAAATTTAGAGCATATCTGGATTGTTATCTGTAGTACAGACCCAGACTAACTGGGTTTGAATGAAAAAACAAAACAAAAAACAGAAAACAGGAAACTGAGTATCCACTCTTAGAGGGCAAATCATACATGTGTGCACATCGCACAGGTACAATGATTTTTGTCTTTCTATTTTTTCTATTCATAATAAAATCATATTTAATTTACAGATCAAAAATAAACAAAGTTATGTATCCCATTTTGATTACAATCTAAATAATAATAAAACATAAGATTTACAATAATCTCTAACAACTACAGCCTACTCATTATTGCTTTCAAATGTATTTCAAATTGCTTTAAGCTGCATTGATATACATGTGATAAAATCTAATATTACAGCATTGATTAGAACAGAAAGAAAAGACCATCAAATACAACAAATCTCTCTAAACTGAAAGTTGTGAAATTATTGCACCATTTTGTCTCTTTAAATAACTGCTGTCCATATAGTATATGTCCTACATTGAAGTTTACACATCATATTGATCTGAAAGGCATGCACAAGATAAAAGACATTAAAATACACACAGACGGGGACACAATTCAAAATAGACACAGAAAGACAGAAAGACCCTCCCACACCCATATACACATACACATACACATACACACATATTTGGTCTAAGTTCAAAAATAAGACATTACATTCATTAAGCCAGTTGTTTTGTGTAAGGAGGTCAGGCAGTTTACCGTACTCTTTGATTGGCTTAACTGTATGAATTAAGTAATTTTGTTACTATAGACAGCAGATCTCCCTGTTTTACAGTCAGGGAAAACAGAACTAAACACAGATTAAGCATGAGACTGTACATACCTATTACGTGATGTGAGGTAAAAGTGTGTATGTAGTATTTGTGTATGTGTGTGTGTGTGTGTGTACGGGACTGTAGGGCGGCATTTGTATATGTGTGCGTGTGTGCGTAACTCATTCAGCACTTTAAACCCAATGCTTTTAACCTGGCATTCTTCAGACAACCAGACAGGACACTGGTCCTCTTTGGTTTCAAAAGAGTACTCTAGAAAAAAAAACATTCATCCATTTTAGTTAGGGTAAACAAAAATTCACCCTAAATAGCACAGATCTTTAAAAACGGCATAAAAGCAGAGTGAGGATCAAGATGGTTCCTTTTGTTCTCACTGAAACCAGCATGTGGAGTTCCACTGCAACCATGGTACTCTGTTTGAACTTCTCACTGTTACTGGAACAGGTCCGGTGACACGGAGAGCGGACGCACTGTTCCAGTAGCAGTTTGGTTGTGGGTATAGAGTGCCAATGGACCAGCAGTGCCATAACTATGGAGAGCTGGCTGGTGAACCCTTAAGGCTGTTTAGTGCCGCGTGAATCCGAAAATGCAGCCGAGACTCCATAGAGTAGTCCTTGTAGTTCAGCCTAGACGGTGAGAACCAGTGCAATTATAACATTATTTTATTCTATAATCGTTTTTAGGAGAAGTATTTATAGCTCAGTTAAATTAATTATAAAACTGCAAATAGGATAAATATAGCTATTAAGATTGCTTGATGAACATTTCATCATGTCATTTTAACACAGACAGATTGGAATGATACAGCTGCATACCATTTCTCTACAACCACCCCATGTTCTATAAGATTGATATATTTTAATAATATGGTTGATGTATCCAGTGGGGGTCCAAACTTCCAGTACTGTTAATTTGAATATGTAGCTTTTACTGAGAGAAAATGAAGGTAAGTTATGTGATAAAATCCACACTCACTTGGCATCCTCAATGTAGCGTGTTGCTTTTCTGAAATCACCTTGTTGTTTATACAGCAAACCCAGTTCATAAAGAGTGAAGGGAATCAAGTAATGATCATACCGAATACGCTTCTCACTGTTAACACACACAGACACACACACACGCCCAGCTCAGATTCAGTTTCTGAAGATAATGCTGATATTGATCATTTACAATAAACTGAGAGAGAGAGAGAGAGAGAGAGAGAGAGAGAGGGAGAGAGAGAGAGGGAGAGAGAGAAAGAGAGAGGGAGAGAGAGAAAGCAGTACCTGGCCAGGACCTGTGTAAAACACAACTCTGCCTGCAGCAGTCGGCCCAGATGCTTGAGGCAAAGCCCTTTCAGCATCTGCACTAGACACTGGTCATCTGGATGGTACTCAGACGGGTCTAAAAACACAGCAGTAATATTATCAGATACAGCACTTGACAGAAGAGTAGCATTATCAGTAACCCCATCTGACAGACATTAAAGAGAAACATTATCAGTTATCCCATATGACAGACCGTAAAGAGTAACATTTTCAGTTTCCCCATCTGACAGACTGTATGCTCACGTCTTAGTTATGCAAGCCTAACTGTCTTCTGTTTTTTTGTGAATCCAAACTATTTTGTAGCTACAGTGACTGTTGTGCAGTGGCTTTACAGGCTGTGTTTGTACGCATCTAGTTTTTAAAATGGTTGGTAGCGAGATGCTAACTGGAGAAGGTATGAGAAAGCACCACGGTGTGTTTGCATGAGTGTACTCACTGGGGTTGCTGCGAAGTTGTTCCTCTGCTTTTTCAATGGTAATGAGAAGTCCCTCTGTAGCATCTGCCCGCTTACCAACAATAGTGAAGCCATTCCATACATACATCATTTCCTACACAAACACAAGCAGACTTCATTATCCACATGTATTAATTTGAGGGTTTGTGTGTGTGTGTGTGCGTGCGTGTGTGTGTGCAGTAAGGAGAGAGTCATTCAGTGTCTCACCAGTGCTGGGATCACCAGTTTAACAGGAGTGGCAGCAGAATAACGCCGTGATTTCCTCACTGCAAACTTTTCTGTAGGGATGGATTTCCCAGCCAAACGCTGCTTTAAGCCCTCAACTTTCCTAAACACACACACACACACACACACACACACACGAACACAAACACACACAAACACTTATTGGTCCAATGGGTGACATGCTGTTTTATGTGAAATGCTTTTATGAGCCAGTGTAAGTATGAGATCTGTTGTAAAGTGATCTCCCACCTGAATAACTCCACAATATTCTCTCCTGTCTTCTTCACCTCCTCCTCTGTCATCATACTCAGAATTGCAGCCTTCTGGTACACATAGATTGCCTGAAACAAGCCACATACAATGATCTGTGTGTGTGCGTATATACACAGCCATATGTCTTACACTGTTTCAGTATGTCTGTGTTCATGTAACTATAGTGTGTGTTTAAGTGTTTGTATGTATTGTAGGAGTTTGCATGTATGTTGTTGTATGTGGCATAGTGTGATGTACGTGTGTGTGTGTACGAGTGTATGTGTGTGTGTGTGTGTGTGTGCGTGTTACCTTTGACCAGCGGCTCTCCTTACAGAGCAGGTCGGCATAGCGATATGCCTCCATCCACTGCTGCTGGAAACTATGACACCACATCAGCTCCCAGTAACATATGTGATGGATCTGCCTCCACTGCTGTTGTGCATTGATACATTCCAGGAACTTCCCCTGTGCCTGAGAGAGAGACAGACAGAGAGAAAAAGAGAGTGTGAATGATTTGTATAACAGAGAAAGACACATGGAGAAACACAGTATTCATACCTTTACAAGACAATAGTCAGGTCTAAACACAAAACAGAGTAAAATTGCATTAGTTAGATTGTGGGCTAATCTATAATAATTGAAACTGGCCACTCACCTTTTCAAAGTGTCCTCTCAGCAGTGCAATTCTTGCTGTATAGAACAGAATGATGGAGCCCTGACAGCGAGAGATAAGATAAGCTAATGCTTTGGTGAACATGAAAACAACATAAATGAGCAATGAACCATGCTCATCTCAGTCCAACTCAACACTGCTGACGCTAATCTGATGGTTCATGGAACCCTACATTCTATTAAGAGACTTTGAGAGTTGTTGGCATTAACTAGATTTTGGAAGCTCTCCCTTTTTTTAAAAAAAATATATATATATATTGTTATTTGAATATTTCAGCTAAGACTTGCTGTAATAAGAGAATATGAAAACAATTCATATTTTACAACTGTTTTTGTTCTTACCTTGGGATATTTTTCTAGGTAAGGCTCCAACAGCGCCTCTGCTTCCACTAAATTACCCTCACCAGTACCTGAAACACACACACAGACACAATCACCCCAGGTCAGCAAACACACCATAAAAACAACATATTAAGTCTAACAAAAGCACAACAAGTACATAAAATGTACCCCGTTTTACCCCTGAGTAATTAGTATTGCAGAGAAAACAGCTGACACTATAGTACAGGTGTGGTTGTTTGCTGCTGTAGTTTAATCAATGTAAGACAGAGATATGCAAAGCTCTAAAACGGTTTCCCCCAGGTACAATTAAAAACCAGATTCATAACCATAACAAGATTTTTCTCTATTTAATAATTTGCCCCATATGAGAGAATGATATTGTAACAATAAACCAAATTACCCTGTAAGAGGGAAACGTCTGTAATTTGAAGCGGCATGAGTAAGTGGTTATAAATCGGTTCAGCCAGTAGATGGCAACATGTGTATGTTTGTAAATCAACTTACTTTGTATAAGGCTGAAATATCTGTGTAATTATAAACCAGATTACCCAATCTAAAACAGTATTGTGTAGTTATACACCAGTTTTCCTAGTTTAGATAAGATTTACAACCACTTCACCCAGAGTAAGGTATGTACAAGTTTATTCCATACATTAGAGGTACATGGATATACACCTGCCTAACCAGTAAAAGGAAGACAAATGTGTTATCATACTCCAAATGACCCTGTAGACAAATTGGCACAAACCAGTTTACCCAGTATAAGGCAGACGTATGTGTGGTAGAGGAGGAGAGTTAGGGCACAGAGTATGGCTCTCAGACTCTGACTGGCAGCTCCTTCTCTTAACTGAGACAGGCCAAACTCCTGTACAGGAAACAACATAGTCAGCTGACGCCTCTTTTTTTGTGTGTGTGTGTGTGTGTGTGTGTATGTGTGTGTGTGTGAGAGAGAGAGACAGAGAAAGAGAATGTGTGTGCGATAGAGAGAGAGATCATATGCCTAGACATCAGGTAACCTCTACTCACTCTGTTCCCTGAGAAACCAATAAATTCCAGCAGTCTGAGAACCCTGGCTGGTAGAAGAGACAGCATCTGATGCAGACGGGACAGAGCATGGACAGAAATGAGACATATGAGTGTGTAAAATGTGAGCCAATACTATCTCACAGTCACCCCTCCCCTTTAACACCACAGTCAAAACAGTGTAAAACCACTGACAAAGAACCAGCTTTCAGCTAGCTAGAAACTCAGAAATCCTTTCATATATCTCCAGCATAACCAAAGAGACTTACCAGGTTGAAGGAGCCAATGCCCAGCCTGACTCCGCCCTCAAACTGTCTAAAGGCCTCACTGTCCACACCCAGCTCCTGACACATGTTCAGCACATGCTGGCACTCCCTACCCACAGGAGATGATGTCACGCAACAATGCAAATATAAAAGGTGTTACAGCACAAGAAAAGACAGGTGAAATGTCACAATGAAATTGCTGAGTCACAACAAAATATCAGGCAGAGAGATTTATTCCATGGCAAACTGACTCACTTGTATATTTGATAACTTGTGCGTATTTTGATGCCACCTTTGATGAAACTTATCATGTTTTCATCCTAACAGAAAAAACACAAATAAATTAAATAGGGACACTGTGAGAGAGAGAGAGAGAAAGAGAGAAAGGGGGGGGGGAGAGAAGAGGAGAGGACGAGTGTGAGTCTTCACTGACCTGTACAAATGTTAGTGTGGCTTTCTGCAGCAGGCACTCAGCATAGCAGATCTCTGCGTGCATTTCCTCTAAAAACACACACACATAAGCACGCACACACGCACGCGCACACACACGCACGCGCACACACACGCACGCGCACACACACGCACGCGCACACACACGCACGCGCACACACACGCACGCACACACACACGCACACACACACACCCAGATTTAGATGAGTCCAAGCCTTCAACTTCCATGCGAATACGCCACGGACTCCAAATAAATTACCAGCGATTGTAATTAAGTTTATGACCACCTGGCTGATAGCAGGGACAATCTGAACCATTCATTTTAATTTAATTACCCCAGCCAGTCTTTCAACTGCCATTAAAAAAAAAAAACAGTTTGAGGAATTAGAAGATGAGTGCTTCAGTTTATCTCTGCTCTCAACCATGTTTGTGCCGGCTGATAGAAAAGTTTATGTCTGGTGTACTTTATGCAGAGCAGCTTGTTTATTTCCCTGCACAAACCATTTTACCCAAACATACTTCTAGAGGTCATTTCACACCATCAGGCAGTGACTGTCAACAGCACTCAGGTCTGATAAGTGATATTAGCAGTACTATTTACACGGATTTAAACAAAAACAGTACTCCTTATTATACGAGGTGTTCTCTTACCCTCCTTTAAGTTGTCTGAGGACTGTTTGGACACCAGGCTAGATATGGACTCCACCACTGAGCTCCTCTTTCGGAATCTGCAAAAGGGGGTCATTCACACACCATTTCACTCACACCCATTAACACTGAACATTAACTCCTCTATACAAAAGGAGGCCATTCACACACTGTTTCACTAATACCCATTACCACTCAACATTAACTCTTCTATCCAACTGTGGGATGACTCGCCCAATATTAGTACTCCTGTTACAGGCTCAGATAAATCTTTATAATCTTTTAATAGCAGATATGTCATAATCAGTCACTAATAGGTACAATATCATCGTGATCATAATATCACAGGGATTGTGTTTTAGTGTGAGATCTTAACACGCCTCTGTTTGTGATTTGACCCTCTAACTGTGAATGTGACTGAGAGATTTTGATGGGGTTACTTCTGGCAGGTCTGTAGGGCTTCTTTAATGGTTGCCATGGCAGCCTGAATGTCTTTGTGCTCAAAGGTCATGGCTGCCTGCATCACCAGGATGCTGCTGTAACCCAGTGCATGGTACATACTGTCCTTAGACCTACAATACATACATTACAAAAACATATTAGACATGTTCACACATTATACCTATCCCACATGTTACAAAACCCTTAAAGTCAACATGGGTACACACAAACACACACACACTTTTCAGGATACCATACCATGGCCTAAGAAGATCCAAAGCCTCTGAGAACCTGTTGTTAAGGACCAGGTTAAGGGCCATGGAACACTCTTCAATAGAGGTTCGTAGATCCATCTTAGAGGCCCTGTGAAAATTGAAAGTAGAAAGTCAACTCTCTCCCTCTCTCTAACACATCCACACGCACACAAACAGTTCATCTATATCTAACATACTAATTTGATTGTCCGTGGACTGACACTGTTAAACAGCTGATGGTCTTCTTTATATATCACAGGTTTGATCTGACAGGATTCTTCACACATTATACAACTGTGAACCACAGTTCTTCATACACACCACTGACTCTAATTTTAGGACATTTCTCAGTTTTGCTGCACAGAGATTTGAGAATATACACAGCATATCCCTAAATTACCAGAGTGGGACAGTTCTCTCTCTTTCTCTCTCTCTCTTTCTTTCTCTCTCTCATACAAAGCTGCAATACTGAGTGCAATGTTATCTTATTGTAAAAAATGTTTCCAATCTAAATACTGTGAATGCTGTGAACAATACTGCATTCACCTTTAACATTTCAACTTCGTTTCCCTTCTTTAATGCTGTAATATTAAATAATAATATTAAATGGTGTCAATTCCAGGTGTGGAAACTACAAAGAAATACTTATGCAACACTTTGAAAACAGTATAATGTAGGTAATCCTTTCACTCTCATCTCTTTCTCCAGCTTTATCCCAGAATCATTTTTGTGTCCCAGTAACCAGACAAAGAAATCTGCACACCCAGTAGATCTCAGCATATCTATCTATCGATCAATCGATCGATCGATCAATCAATAGATAGATAGATAGAAATCCTTTATTTTGCCGATTTCACCTAATTGGACATGGTTATTTATTTTTTTTCTTTTTGGTAGCATTTTCCTCACCCCAGTGGGTCTGATTCCTGCCTTAGAAGGTGTTTTGGCTCCATAGCCTGATGACCTATTTATGTGGTAATTAATCAGGCATTCTGTGCTGTCGCCAAGGGCCGCCTACAAAGACATCTCACTCACTGATCTCCCTCGCTCCTGTTATATAACCCCAGAATCTGTCTGTTGTGTCTGGAATTTACAAGCGCACACACATGGACACGCACCATCCTGGTCTTGTACAGAGGGATGGCATCATCGGGGAAAAAAAAAACAAGAGCAAAGCCACCCTCCCCCTTTCTCTTTAATACACATGTTGCTCTAGGGGGAGGTGACCCTGCAGTGCTAAAAATAGCAAGCAAACTGAAGGAAAGAGAAAAAAAAAGTGTCACAAGGGGAGAGAGAGAGAGAGAGAGAGAGAGAGAGAGAGAGAGAGAGAGAGAGAGAGAGAGAGAGAGAGAGGGACAGAGAGAGAGAGTGAGAGAGACTGTTTTGAGCATAAGGAAAAGCGCAGCTGTGATTGGCTGATGCAGAAACCTGCAACAGTAGAGGAGCCAGTAACCATAAAATCTGAACCCACAATGACAAATACGACACAGCAACTATTGCTCTCCTTTCCCTTTGTATCTCTGAATTGCCCCTCGTTCTCTCTCTCACACACTCTCATACACACACACACACACACACACACACACACACACCTGCTACTAATATGATGAAATAATAAGTGTGTCTACTCACAGAGTCTAGATGATGCTCTTTCCTGTGCTAGAACAGCCTGCCTCTAGGTAAAACACATTTAGCTCTCAGCATGAACTTTTATCATTACTGCTTTTCTAAAAGGGTGAAAGTGAGGAAGCCAGAGAGAGAGAGAGAGAGAGAGAGAGAGAGAGAGAGAGAGAGAGAAAGAGAGAGAGAGAGAGAGAGAGAGAGAGAGAGAGAGAGATGTCCATCCATCCACACATCTACACTGATCACTGATCTTCCTCACTGCAGAGCTCTGCTTCTGAATGATGCATAAGAGTCTTCTGCAAAGACACGAGGACACACACACATGCACGCACGCACGCACGCACGCACACACTTCGGCCCTTGTCTTTCATCATCAGCGGTCTACACCTGTGTCCAGACTGTGTCCTGAATGAGGACTTCATACAGATTCTCCTGTTGTAGTGAACTAGCTTGTGAATGTATCCATAAGTTCAGATCCTCGTTACGACAAAAATGACCATCAACAATCTTCTCTTGTGACTTCATGATACTACATCATCAAGTTGTGCCCATCAGCATCCTCCACTCATGCCAAGTGCTACCTGTGCTCTACTTCAGCCCAAGTGAGTTAAAATGCTAAAGTAGGACTTCTCTCTATCTCTGGCTATTTTTTTCTTTCTTTTTTTTTAATTCCGCCTCCACTCATAGAACAGAAATAAAACTCTGATATTGTAGACGGCAGAAACAATAGGAGCAGGATGGTATTTGGACATGGTCCATGTAAACATTCAGAAAGATAAAACATACAGTACTTGTTATGGTGTACTCACACTGGAATCCGATCAAAGGCATCTTCAAAGCAGTCCTACAAAGTCGAAAATCACAGATAGAGAGAGAGAGAGAGAGAGAGAGAGAGAGAGAGAGATTTAATTTGTTAGCTAAATCTCACACACATACACACTCACGTACACCAACAGGACACAATGCACATAATGGTTCCCTTAAACCGTCCCAGGTCTAGCATTCTTATCCTGGCTCAAACACTCTAGTCAGTTTGACCACAGGAAGTATCTTAAACCCAAACATTCATTAAGTGACTCAGACCGACACACACACAGACACAACCTCAACTGTTCATCTGAAATTCTGTGAAAGTAGTCTACGCCTTTTTTTTGTGAATGTTATCCTGTGAAATACACTTCAGACAGAGAGGCTGTGTGTGTGTGTGTGTGCACATGTGTGTATATGTGTGTCTGCACCTGAGATCAGGTCTGTAAGTGACTAAACAAATTAGAAGCCAGTGGTAACTTTCGTAAACATTGGCAACCACAGTAAACATTAACTGCTCGGGCAGCAGCATTATCAATACCAATGCTGTAAATACTAACAGCGGGAGTCAGATGTCGTTTTTATGGTGTGTGTGCGTGTGTGACTGTCTGTGGAAACTATCAGTCTCACAGTGAGATAAAATAGGGATTGTGTGAATCTTTATTACATGGGCTTATCATTTAATAGTCAAAATAAAAAGGTAAGACATTGTTTAACAGATTTCCATTGTGTGGGTTCAGGTTTGGTGAGGTGTGAATTAAACTGTGGTTCGTTTTATGTTGCCATTTGTCTCCAAGGGAAATGTACAAGCACGCAAAGACATACAAACAAAACAACCTCTCTGCGCTTCTTGAAGCCATCTGGTCATTTCAGTGGAACACACGTTAGCCGTGACTCAGCTGAACAGGGCCTCTCTCGCTCAAGCCCTGAATTGTGCTTAAATTTAAAAACAATGCAGGACGGATGGTGCTAAATATACTTTCTAATTTACATAACAGGATAATGAAGAAATAAGAATAATGGTGTGTAAAAGTACGGAAAGACCTTAAGGTCTAATTAGACTGTAGGCAATTAAACCACAAAAACAGCTTTTTTCAGAGACGTTCCTTATCAACATAGATATGGATAGATATACATATAGATTTTTTTCATATAGATGTGTCAGTTGGCTTCCACATCTGGAGAGAGGCATTACACATCAGTTATTTAAACGATGATCTATGGACGCTTTTTGACTTCAGCGGTTCAGCGTGACGGAAGCTAATTTTAGCCTCTCGGTTACATAACACAGCGGTGCCTTAACCTCGCCTTGGGCGGCTGCACTTTCACTGCAAAATCAATTCTGCGCTTCAACGCCATTTCCATCGACTTGTTGGGTAGATCTGCTCGTTGTAAATGTCCATTTTTACCACTTGCTGCCTCTTAAAGTAGTATTCTTTACAACGTATAATCCCAGCGTGGTTTTAGAAAGATAGCGACCCCCAAATATCTACCGCAGGCTGTAGGAATGATTACGACAATTTGCGGGTCCCCTATTTGTACATGTCAGTTTACAGTTACTTTATTTCAGATTTACTACAATGAATAATGCTGCAGCAGCTGCAACAACTCTCTCTCTCTCTCTCTCTCTCCCTCTCTCTCTCACACACACACCCCTCCCATTTCCGCATCCATCCTGTCACTAATTTAAAATGTAAAGGAGTCTGACCTTGTCTCACCTGAGCTGTTACGTTGCAGGGTTTATTGCGACCCTAACAACATACCAGCCAACTATGTGTATGTAAGTGGATTTGTGTGCATATGCTAGCTGTTCCAAATACTTTTCATTATCCTATTATGACGCTGGATTACTGAATTGAACATGATGGGAACGAAAGCGTACGGAGCACTGTAATGGCGTGTGAATCAGTTTATGTGCCTTTTATTTACAGAATGAGGCTGAATAAGAAACTGTCTCCCTAATCCAGACACACAAACACACTGTACCGGGCTCACTGAATCGTAGTGTGATTTATGATCCATTCTGAAATTGAAATGTGGAGTGCTTCACACTGTTCTCCATTAGAACATCTAAATTTCTTATCCACCAAAGGCACAGGACAAACTGTCTTGCATAACCTAGTCGTTTAGCCTCGTAAAGGCTTACTAGTACCCGTGATGTCTCAGGGGATGGTTTGGAAATAATATTGTGGAACACAAATAAAACTCTATTTGAAGCTAACTGTATGATGCTAAATATATGCTCTCTGAGATCTGTACAATCAAAAAGGGGGCAAGGACATGCATATGTGTCTATTGAACACTCACAGGACAAAAGACAGCCTCATCTTTCTCCCATAGTCAGCGTGTGTGTGTGTGTGTCTCTCTCTCTCACACACACACACAGAGTGCCATTCACACCTGTTTAACAACCACTGTGAGGCACAACATTCACTGCTGTTCCGGCAAATTCCTTACAGCATAAGCTAAGTTCATGTGTGAGAAAACAGAGTATTAATCATTTTAGGTACTAACACTAACATAAACAAAGATAGAGTGATAAATATCTGCTTTTTAAACATTGTGGCTGTCTCTTTCTTTCATGTGTTTCCACATTCTTTGGTTTCAATGTAAAGAAGGTAAAACTCAACGGCACCTGAGGAATTTAACCAGAGGGTAAAGAGAGAGAGAGACGGATAGAGGGATACTGGTACGCTGAGTAACTTGTACTGTCATTTTCAGTTTAGGGTAGTGAGACACCTGAGAGCACAGCTTTGAGCTAAAAGAACAATCTAATGAATTTGTTGTGTGTGTGAGAGAAGATATCTGTGTGTTCATTTACATACATGTTTGCATTGTTATGTCTTAAAGCAGGGCATTCTGTTCAGTTTGACCAGAGAACCTTTAAATCAACAAGAGGCTTCATTTTTCATAAACACTCATGAAACTAGAGAGGATGTGAGGGAGCAGGCAGTCTCTGCAAACTGTCAACTCTTTTCAACTGAGTCTAATTCAACTGGACTGAATTCCTCTGAGCAAATTCCTTATTTTGACAAGGAGCAAAGAGACTGATGTTAGGTCGACAGTTACAAACACCAGATTTCTGAACAAATATCACAAAGACCTATGTTTAACGGCAGAAATAGCAATTGTTAGGTATATTTGTGGCCAAAAACATTTTAAAAGGCTGAGGACACCATGTCCATTCTGTTTTAAGGTTCAGAACATTTAAATTGCCATGTTTGACTGTGGTTGGCGTATGTGAGGATGAACGTGCATGAGTGTGTACGTCCATTTTTCGGCATGAATAGAGCTCTGTTTGTTTAGCTATTCTCACGTGCATTGACATAAGTGGATTATACTCATTAAATGACTGACTGGCCACAAGCTCCCTCACTAGCACTCACACACAAAAGAGAAGATCTGGCTATCAGGGAGTCTTTTGTGCTGAATCACTGTCAGCTCTAGCAGCTTCAAACACAGCTACTTAACTTCACAACAAAGGTTTCATGCCCTTAAATAAAATGACAGTTATGTTTGATTGTCTTGTTTATAAATGCATATGTATTATCCTTCAGCTACTCATGGACTAGAGCTCAGTATGGGCTCTCTCTTCCACCTTGTGCGAAAAGCAAACACAGACAGCACGCGCACACACACACGCACGCACGCACACACATCCTCAGTGGAAAAACGGCCTGTGTAACAGGAGCTGTAGAATAGACTTGGGCCTGCTCTCAATGTTCTTCAAAACACACTGCCTCATTCTGCTTTGCTTTAGATGTCTCCGATATACTGTATGCGCGAAGGCTACGTGCACCTCAGGTGTCCGGATGCTCGTGCTGGTTACCTTCTCCTGCTCCCATCAATAAATTAACAGACACACGCACACACGCAGCAGGAATGATCGGTACTGAACACGTAACTTGAGTAGACTGAGCAACTAACATGAGCTCTCCTGATTCTTATGTTTTCAAGACCAGATCCTTAGGAAATATAGCCAAGGTCAAGGCAGTTTTATGGATAGTCACTGTTATTTCAGTAATGTATAAACCACAAGCCATTCTGTTGGTGTAACAACTGTTACACTGTAGTAAGACGATAGGAGCAGATGACAGATACTAATCATCTTCAATATCTTCTGCTTACACAATAAAGCAAAAGTAACAGAATATTTTCAATCGCTTCTTGTTTTTGTTTAGGTGAGCCGTGACCACAAAGACAAATAAAATGAGTATCTTAAGCCAAGAGATTTACAATAGATAGAGAGCATACAGTTGCACACTCTCACACACTTCCTGAAACCATAACTTAAGTGTTTATGTCACTGCTGTTGCATAAGCCAGAAATAAAACATAAATTATGTCTGACCCTCTGCCGTTCAATGAAAGATGTTCTCTATTTATTCATGCTTGGATCTTGTTAGAGTCTGAACCTAACAGCATCAGTAAAGAACTTAAAATCTCCATGAACGTTTATCGTACACACTTAACAGTAAGGGCCAAAAAAGTTGAAGGAAAAATACGGCTGCCATTGTCGTTCGCCGTTATCTGCACCAATTTGGGATAAGTTCTCTTTGCTATCTGTGCTTTTCTTGAAACTTCCGGGAAGCTACGTCGACAACATCTGTTAAGCGAAAAATCAGCAGGGGTTTTCAGCACAACCTTGAAAAACGCATACTTTGTTTATAGTAAACAGGGGTTCTCGCCCAGCAAGTCAATGGGCCATTCGTGCATAAATTAGATTTTTAGTTGGTGCCGGTTATCGTTTTCTTAATACAGAGGCGAATCGTATTTTACGGGTTATCAGCTTTTCCACTCACCTCATCGACCTCGCTGTTCCCCGCTCCGTTCCCCATATGAGCCATAACGCTTCCCTGAGAATTAAGACACCGTCACTTTAGGATTTAGATTTGTTCAGGATAATTACAACCCATCCATGATGTGATTATACTGGCTCTTCAAGACAGAGGTCTGAATTCTGAAAAGAGGTTGGAGCCTGTTTTTCAGTGCTGACAGTAGAGTCGAGTTTCCGAATGTTGCCGTCGACCAACCTTCCAGATCAGATTGCACCACGTTCATTCGTCAGCCGCGCTCCCTCTGAAGAAAATATGCATTGGGGACACTGGTGTCGTTGGACTGACGTTTTGTCATCACGACACACCCACCTGATTGCCTCCGTAATAAAAATCTGTGTGCTTTATGAATGAGAGTCTTGTCAACCGCGTTGAGCTCTGGGTCACAGAAACTGAATATTCGTGATTTTACATGCTACTTTAACTTCGCCGCTCCCAATGGCGGTATCTGGATGTCAGAGAAAATACAGTGGAGCGAACATTTTACTACTACTGTACAAGACTACCGTTCAGCTGTGAATTGCTGTCATGCCCGGTTGAAATTTCCGCGGAGTAACAGCCTTACTCCTACACATAAATGAACTACACAAAGTGTCAGTTTCGCGGTTAACGCCGGCAACCATTGTGAGACCAGACAAAGCCACACCTAAGGTGAAATGAAACTTCGGGGAACCACTTACAAAAATCTGCTCAGTTTACGTGTGTGCTCTATGCGCCGATTAGGTGCAATTGACCACATTATCAACATATTTTTTGGACCGCATAGCGGGATGTTAAATGCGACTACATTTCTGATGTCATAATTCGGCGACGTCTTCACTTAGAAGAAAAACCCCGATTTCACTTCGGGTGGCGGGTGAAAACGCATTTAAAACCCTTCTAATGACCACTATTTCTTTTACCTTTGCAGGTGTATATAATTTTGATGTAGACATTACTGATCAAACAAGGACAAAAGACCTTGCACATTTATTTATTAATTTGTATTCATAACTCACAACACAGATGAGGTGTGTAAGCTTGTCTCACTGACAGGTCGGTACAAGTCCGTATAGCGCCCCCTATCGTCGATCTCTACAAAAAAATAGTCAAATCATAAATTGACTTAATATATAGGGTGCCGTTTGTACAACGTTGCACCCTTTGTTTTCCCGCTCAGTTTTTTCACATTAAGCATTGCCAAATGTAAAAAAAAAAAAAAAAAGCACTACAATTTTCAACTGTCATTTTTTAAACATTTAGAGAGAAGTTCATGTAAAATATTGTAATACCTTTTCCAAGAGAAATGATCTGAATTAAACCAAAATTACAAAATGTAAATGTTGAATTTAAACGTAAATGTAGGAACTAAATATTTAGCCGATATGCTAATTGACCACGCCCCTCCGCGTTTTGGATGGAAAAGGGCGGTCCACGCCACATCAGAAACAGCCTCGAAACTGTACCGCAGCTGCCACGCCAGAAAAAGAAAAACGGACCAGAATCACGTTTTAATGTGAAAAGTTTATTGTGATAACAAGATGTTATTCACGTTTTAACAAGAGAATTTATATTGTTAGGCTATAACGTGAAACGTTTGCATGAGGAAAGTGGTGTGCGGAGACCGGATAAACTGAGGAATATGGCTAATTTACACGATTAATTTGTTTTAACACGAAATGTTTAACGTCATAACAAGATAAATAGTGTATGGTTACAATGAGAAAAGCTTTTAACGTGACCAGTTTGTAGCGTGTCGTATGTGTATATCGTGACGATATATGGCTTGACTTGTTAGCCTACAACAAGAAACTATCTTGTTTAAAGGTGAAAAACATTTTGTTATCCCCGTATAACGTGAAACGTCTCATGTTAAAACGTGACAACTTGCATTGTTATAGCATGAAATGTTTCTCGTTCTAAGGAGATGAGCTGGTCTCGGGCATAGACGGACTCCCCGTGATATGTCCTCCAGAGGGTCGGACTCATTCGTTCTTCTGTACAGTCTAAAGCATATTAAAACCCGTCTTAGTATATGCATACTTATTACAATATCATCCACTTTGCTCAGTAACAGCTTGAACAAATCGTGTAAATTAGCCATATTCCTCAGTTTATCCGCACACCACTTTCCTCATTCAAACATGAGTTTCACGTTATATCCTAACGATATAAAGTCCCTCGTTAACACGTAAAAAACATTATGTTATGGCAATAAACTTATCACTTATAACTTATCACGTCATAACGTGATTCTGGTCCGTTTTTCTTGTGTGGCAGCTGTACCATTTCGACGGCTTTTGCAGAAGTAGCTGAGACCGCCCCTTTCCATGCGAAACGCGGAGGGGCGTGATCAATTAGCATATTCGCTAAATATTTAGTTCACACATTTACATCTAACATTTACGGTTATATGTTTTGTAATAAGTGTGAAAAAAACTGAGCAGGAAAACAGACGGTGCAACGTTTTACAAACGGCGCCCCATACTAGTATGCTTATTTGCAAAAGGATAGAGGTGTGTTTTTGTAATTGTGTCTGTGCGTTACTTTTCATGATCTAGATTGTTGAGTTCGAAAGATGGTGGGTAAAAACAGAAAATGATAAAGGTCCAAGGCGGTGAAAGAAGCAGACAGCAATTAAATACACTCTTTATTTACAATGAGAAACACACCATGGTTTCAAATATTCAGGGATATCCACCTCTACATGTAGTTTCCTTAAAATATTCAGCCCACTTCCTTCCCCAAAAATCCAATAATACAATGTGTATATGACCCATACTGAAATGGTAATGTATCTGGAGACTGCAGGCGTAGTTCGTATCAAACAAAAAGTAACTGCATGTTAGCAAGCATACATACTGGTTTTCACTATGGAGTCCGCTAGCGATAAGCGGCTTCCGAGCTCCTCACTGATGACTCACATCAACGGTATGACCATCAAGGCAATTGTAATGTGGCGCAGAAGTACAGAAGGTGTTACGTTAAGACACGGATTTAAACTTTAACTTGCCCTTTTACATGTCTAAGTTCTGAAACCAGACAAACTGGTATCAGCATCCTGGTTTTCCATTTAATACTGTGCACGTAGTAAAAAATTGTGTTCTTTAGGTTAAGAGTAAAACTGTAAGCTCGTCATAGTGCAGGTTTGAAGTATAACGACTCCGTTTCTCTGCACGATCAAAGAGAGAAACGGAACATTGGACATGTATTGTAGTGTCATTATTCTGATTGCGGGGAGCAAAAGAAAATCTTTATCATACATAACTCGTCGCAAAATTTTACAGCTTAGTAAAACGTTGAAGGAGCCTGTAGCAGTGTCATTCTTCGTTATGTTAACTTAATAATAAAAAAAAAACAGTTCTCCTCTGCTAGCTTAAATGAGACTATGAGAATTTTGTTGTTTTTACATTTACTGACCATATTGGTATATCTTTGAATATTGTACACTCAGAGGGTTGTTGCATTTTCTATGCATTGATAATTAGTGTTCAGAGAGGTGACCAACTTCCTGTTACAGAAAAGAAAACAGGAAATGCAAAAATACTGTGATGGACATCTGATTGTGTGTTCAGTACCCAAAGACATTAGCACAGCTATCTGAAATTTAAAAGGTATCTAAAGCACAATTTTCATGCTTTTTCCGAGCACCAACTGAACTATGACACTGTTAGCTTGTTGAATCACTGGATAACATGAACGCTGTAACTCTGGGAATAGCAATACACAAAAAAGGTCTTGATCAGGCAACAGATGCCTAGTATGTGAGAAAAATTAAGTGAAAAGACAGTGTACTTCCCTTTTAATGCTGCCGGCAGTATTACTTGAGTATGAATGTGTAAGGGTAGTGTAAAGCATACGCCCTGACATGTTGTTCAGCTATTACTGCCTCACTAATTCCATCACCATCCTAATAGAGAATACACATTTCCTGTTAACTCAGTCGCTGTGACTGTTTCAAACTTTGAACTGAGCATAAATTACAGCTCTGAGCTTAGCCCCAGAGTCATTTTCTTTAGCACCTTTAAAAACAGAAAAAAAGAAACTCAAGTGAAATGACATGAACTCTGTGGACTCCATTCTATTGTGGAGCAGTGCTTCATCAACACTTCTGCTCCGGACCTTTTGCTTTTCTGTCATTGTCATTTGTTACTGATGTAGTAATTAAAAGAATCATTATTTCACCCCCTGAAAATTTATCATTATAAATATGACATAGTTATCCGAGTGAAGCTCTGCAAACCTTAATTCTGGCATGGCAAATGTTGTCCTCTCCAGAAAGACTTCAGCATCACACTCACAGGCTCTTTTTAAAAACTTAAAAGCTTGGTTGCACTTGTTCCTTTGTTTCCTCCAGCTGTTCACTCTTTCTCTTGGTTACTCTCCTCAGAGTTTGATGTCCCACTCAACACTGAGCACACAAAAGCACACAGAGACAGAGTCCAAAATTGTATAAATATGAAGATGAAGATCTATGTGCAAAACATTGTGTGTATGTGTGCTAAGAAATAACATGAGCTGACTCACCTTTACCGGGCTGAGGCTCTTCTGATGTCATTGCTTCCTCTTTTCTTTCCATCTCTTCATTTTCCCCAATTACCTCATTCACCTCTCCTCTCCCCATCCTTTTGGTCTCCTCTCTTCTCTCCATCTTTTCTTTTTCTTCCTCTTGTTCTACTCTCACCCTCTCCTCTTTCTCTCTCTCTTCCTGCAGGGAGTGGATGTATTCTTGACTGATGATGTCACCCGTGTCTCCGATTAGGTAGATGTTTTTAAACCGATGGTAGAGCATGGAGGCCTTAAACATGATAGCCTCACTGCCTCGGAACCAGCGCATCTGTTAAGACACCACAAACACACACACAAATCATGTAACACTCTTTATGACAGAAAGTCTATTACACAATTATGGGTTTTACAACCGTATGAGGGTGAGTTTGCATGTAATGGTAAATGGTTCCTCTATTGTATGGGTATGTGTGCAGTGCATATGTGTGTGAGAGTGCTAAAAGATTTTCTCTGTGGCGTGATAGTGTATGTGTGGGTTTGCAATGACTCTGTAGTCTGTGTGCGTGTGTGTCTCTCTGCAGGCACTAAGAGGTAGTTGCCCTGTGGTGTGTGCATTCTGTTGGTGAACAGTTTCTCTGTGGTGTGTGTACATACCTTTCTGAGTGTATCAATCAGTTCACTGTGGTTCTGTATGTGTTGAGAGGAGACAGACACTGTACTCAGTTCGTCCAGTGCCAATAAACACTTACTCACATCCTTGGAGAGAGGGACAAACATTTCATTCATAATGAAAGAATAACCACAACAAGAAATGACACTGACTTCATATGTGCACAGACAATATACATATATATATATATATATTTTTTTTTTTTGCCCCCACTTTAAATCATTGAGTCCTTACAGGTTTCTCAAGAGTCATTGAGATTCTGATCTCTCCCAGTAATCTGTAGAGCAGAGAATCTGTAACAGACAGAGATGCTGAAACACAAACACAAAAATTAGCGCCATGAACATGCTTTCTCACTTTCACTCTTATGTTCACATAGTGAAACTCACCTCTTTTTATATCCGTTTTCTCTTCCTCCACATTAGTCTTCTTGCTCTCGTTCTCTCTAGAAAGCAGAGGACATTTTTCATTCATAAAATTCACAACAATTTATAACCATAGTATGAAATATTGCTATCTAACTACTTGGGGGTGTATGTATTTTTATAATTGTCAAAACTGTGCCATGTCTCCCAAATGTTGTTGGGTCCCTTTATGTAAAATATGGTACAGTTTGCCTGGAAGAGCAGAAAAGTAGTAGAGGATAGATAGAGGATAGATTGAGTATACGTACATTAAGATGACAAAGAAGAACACCTGAGTGGTATTTCAAGTATGTGGTTTAGTGACTAACCCGGATAAGTTAACTCAGAGTAAGTAGTAATCCTCCTAATAGAAGAGCCCTATGGCTTCATTCTCCTAGCAAAACAAAGGCATAGGGCTCTTCCATTAGGAGGTTTACTACTTACTCTGAGTTAACTTAACCGAGTTTGTCACTAAACCACGTACCTGAAACACCGCCATGGAGGACACACTCATCAAAATAAACTACACTAGGATAAGTCATATTGAAACATTATTACTAAAGGCATAACTCTCAATATGAAACCAAGTGTTTTAATGTTGGTGTCTGTGAGTCTTAGAGAAGTGGCTTAGAGTTCCGGCATAGCCTGAGGCCGTTTACACTGCTTTAAAACTCAAAGCAACAAGTCATCTGGCTACTTTAAAACGACTCCACAGCAATTTGCTTTTCTAAGAGAGAAAAAAAAATTCACAGTGCCTCTTCTAGCTTTTTTTTTTTTTATAAACTCACTGTGTGATGCACTCCTCTTCCTGTCCTCTCTCCCTCTCTGTATATTGTTCTGTTCCTTCCTGCTCTTCTGTTTCTCTCTTCCCATCTCTTCCTAGGTTCAAAGAAGAGTCTCTGCCCTCCTCCTTGGTTCCTTTCCTTTTATCAGGAGCTTTGGGAGCGTTTTTGGACTCCTCTTTTTCAATCCTCCTCTTGACTGTGTTTCTCTCTGGTAGCTTTGACGCTTTCTTTGCACCTGTGGATTTGACCAATCCCTGTAGAGACTTCAAGACACTCAGTCTTCTCTCTGCTAACACTTTATTCCTCTGAGAGAGAGAGAGAGAGAGATAGACACAGAGAGAGAAAAAATATGATGTTGACAGCCATGCTCATTTGAAAAGGTGAATCACAGTAGAACTAACATGAATTGAGCCACATTGAGTCCTGCAAAGAATCTATTCAACAAAAGCATTCAAATTATGTCTTAACTCTACATTATGTAAGCAACGCTTTTTTTATATTTCACATTTTGCAACAGACCTATTGTATTTGTAAAGATATTGTCTTGATTTACCTTCAAAATGCATACGTCTGAAAGAGCAATGAAATAAGTCTCCAAGTTTTGAATCACGAAAAAGGTTTAGAGTTAAGGGTTTGTCTCGGCGTACCTCCTCTCTCTTCTTTTTCTCCGCCTCCTCCTCCCCCTCTGGCTTCCTCTCTTCGGTCTCTTTATTTTCGTCTTTCTCAGAATTGACCTCATGCGCTTTTGGGTTTCCCTCCTCACTCACTCCCCTCTTTCTCTTCCTTTTCTTGCTCATCTCTTCTTCCCTGTGAGTCCTCTTGGAAGCTGAGAAAATTATGAGGAGTAAACTCGCAGTGTAATTAACCATCCTAAAGTTGAACTTTTAGTGGCATCTGAATCAACACCTATAGTCAAAAGCTTCAAAAAACTGCACGTATTAGCTACGGATCTGTACTTTACCTGGTGGGCTTGAGAGTGTAGTGGCCACATCATCTCGTTTCCGTTTCAGGCTCAGGGGTTTCACTGGCTTTTTAGGTGTGTCTTTTTGCCATGTCTTTGAAGCCTATATGAGAACAACAGACGGGACATGCCTTAAAGCGGTTAATATCGTATATGCCTTTGCAAACAGAAATTTTAAAACAAGAGAAAAATTGAGATAAAAAACAACAGTGCGGTGCAGATTTTTACTAAAAACTACACTGAATTATGAACTATTCTTAAACTTACTTTTGATGGTGTTGACTTCAACGAAACAGCTTTCTTCACTGGGTTTTTTGATGGTGTATTTTTCTTTCCTGGAGTAACTGTTTTTGTTGGTGTAGCTTTCTTAGCGGGGCTAGCTATCTTCGTCGATGTTTTCTTTGCTGAGGTAACGAGCTTCGCCGGCATAGTTCTCTTTGATGGTGTAACTGTCTTTGCTGGCTGCTCTCTCTTTGTAGATGTAACAGTATTAGTCCCAAGCTCCTCTGTTGTGGCTACATCTTTCTGAGTTGCATTCTCATTTTCTGTCTTCTGCGGGCCTTCGTCTGTTTCCTTCTCTTTTTTCTGGCGACCTTCAGATAACCTTTTAACTAGAGCTGCTTTCTGACAGAGGAAAAGAGGAATTTCATTCAGATGATTCATGTGACATTTAATTAACTCAAAGAGAGAGAAATAAATATTAAGTCACTACTTTGAAAACTATTTCTTTGTCTTTTTTTAATATCCCACCTTCTCGTCACAATTTGGAATAACAAACTATCTAAAATCTTTCAGCTCTCCCCCTTATAAATGGCAGCACATTCAGACAAGGTGAGTAAGGTCACTATACACTTCTTCTCTCATGTGTGAGGCTAGTCACTCATTTGTAGTTTACTCGACTCTACAATTGACTGTCAGCTACCACTGCTGATCATTACAGGAGAAACCTGGCCAAGGAGCAAACTGTGTTCTGGTGGACTGGCAGCTATAGTCCTGACACGGCTGGGAATTAAAGTATGCATCCCAGATGCAGAACACACTTCTGTACTGTAATACAGTACATTTTGCTGTGTGTGCCATGCAGGAGCTCTTTCATAGGCTATTTCTACACTAACGATCCACATACAATCTGAAGATCAATCGTATCACTGAGGAACAGCATTTTATAACAAGTTCAAATTAGACAGCACAAAGGTGTCAGTTATTGATTAGAATATCAAAACTTGCACAATGGAATGAAAAAAAAAAAAAAAAAAAAGCCAACAACCATTCATACCTTCTGACCTTTCAGCCCAACACCTGGGTCATTCTCAATCTCCCACATAGCCTCCATAAAGCCGCCTCTTTTTATTGGTTTACCATGTTTGTCTTTATTTGCCCAATATGGAACAATATCTTTGGGGGTCAGGGTGGTCCTAAGGCATAAGTAAATTTAGAGAATGAGATGCAGCACCGTGCTATGAAAAGACCATATAAATAGAATTATTTTAACACAGAAAGATATTTCCATTTGGTGTCCTATTAGGACACAATCATGTAGTTGTACTTACGTCTGGTGCGTGCCATAAAAAAAGATGGGGATTTTATTTTTGGGGGCTTTCCCTTCAGCAATCTAAGTTGGAAAAAAAGGAAACATCAGTGTTCATAGGAAGGCTTGCCGACAGAGCTAACAACATCCTGCAGACATCTGTAGTTGAAAAAGCCGTGTTGTTAAATGATAACTTTCAATCTGACTAAACACCAAAGCTAACTCAATTGATGAATACCAGTACAAGAGGGGAAAACAACAAAGGAAAAACTGTTCTATAGCTATAACTTACCCTTGCTGGCCAAAAAGGGTAACCTTTCATCTTGGCAAACACTATGTCCCCGGGTTTAAAGTCATGAGAGAGCTCTTCAGCTTTCATCTTTGCGGCCGAGAAAACCTGACAGAAATGAAACATGCCATGATTACCTGGACGTTTTGAACGGATTGTCAGAGAAGCATCAAAAAGGCAACCCGGCCATGATATCTTGACTAACTTTGACAACCAGAGAATGCGAGTCAATTTATATGGCAAGAAGCCGTACGACTACGTAAACTGTTGCACGCAAAAGTTTGAACAAGACTTTCACTTGAAATGAAACTAAGCGCACAGCACGTTCACGACGAAGTATGAACGTGACTTACGAGTCCGTTCACCGTTACTGGAGTGTGCAGTACCTAGCAAGGGCTATATTAAATTGGGTTAAGATAACTGAACCTGACAAACAAGAATGCAGTTATAAATGCTTAAATGCGTAGAACTGTTTCACCGTTCAAAAGGACACACATTCGCGCGATTTGCACTGAACAGTGTGCTGATTTCATGTAAAGCCCGCTTCATGTTTACATGGTAACAGAGCGGTTTGTTAGCTAGCTAGCAAGATACCAACACTCAGCAAGAAACTGTAGTATAATCTGCAAGCATGAACACCAGAATTGTCTGTTTGATTCTTTGTGAACGTAAGATAAAGAATAAACTTTAAATCCCACTTGACTTATGATTCTTCTTAACGTAAGGAATCTCGTAAATCACGAAAATTTACCTGCCCGCTCTCGCCGTTTCACGTCCCAACCATTAATCGAATTGGATGGTATGCTCTTCTCCCGCTCAATGCAATGCAGGGGCGTACCACGACTTCTGAAGAACGGGGGCAAAAAATGAAAAGTAGAAATGTCAAGAAATGGCATATAATTGTCAGCTGATTTTGAACACTGTAACGGAGAGCATGAAGTATACTATTCTGAGCGAAATACAATTGTCTAACATGCGTTTGGTATATGCAACGTTGAGAAATACATTACATAATTTGTAACCCAGAAAGTCATTTTCTCATAAACAAAGGAGGCACAAGCTCCAAAGGACAATTGCGCTTGGATATTCCAGCGTCCACATAAGGCTGTTTGTATACTGTGGTGCAAACAAAGCAGTGTATTCTTGTTTCCCTTTGAAATCTTTTCCTACATATGACGTGGGGTGTTGTAATAACTAATTTATCACACCACGACAACACATGGTACAGAATTGCTTTGAGGTTGTGGATGTGATTCTCCTTGGTTGCTATATTCCCCTTTAAACGGCTCACACAACCTGTGTCCAATAGATAGAATACAGGAAGTGACGTAAGATCGAGTTTCTAGGAAGTGAAAATGGCGTCAGATTCAAACATCCCGTGATTTTTAAAATTACTTTTGGTTTAACTTTTCTCGTGTCACCACAGCAACACACAATGCAATTCTGTTTGTTTGCTTTATAAATAATATATAATCTATTCATGTATAAACGGCTCTTAAATGGCTGTGTAAATATCAGCTGAGGTGTTTTGTTTGCTAACCGTTGTTAGCTTAGTAACGCCAGTCAGTCGTTAATTAAGACAAGCTATGTTAGGGAGTTCCCCTGTTGACTGATCACTAAGGATTTAAGCATCAAATCCCATTGATCGGAAACAACCTCGTTTGTACAGGTAACCCATATATTTTTACTCTGAAATATTTAGCAGTGATTTTGTTGCACTTAAAAGTTTTACTAATGAAAACAAAGACAAAAGTACTACAGTAAATTGAACGAATGCTGTGTACTGACTATATTTAAATTAGGACTTAAATTAAGTCGTTGTGTTAAGAAGTCATAGTCGCTTAGTCTTTGGCAGGCTCATGCAGCATGTCGCCTGATACAGCACCTCACAATGCATCTAGATTCGAAATATCGACCGGAAAAATCATAGCGTGCAAATCTCAGAAGCTTTGTCAACCGTGAGGAGTGCAAAGTACAACCTTAGATTGAGAGTCTAATTCTTGTTGACGTTTTTCTACCATATCATGTCGCCTGTTTTAAAAATTAGAATAGTACTGCTTCGTTAACATCATGCCAACCGAACCACCCACTGCTTTGGAGAAGTCGCGACACGGAAGCCGAGAGGGGTGTAAGGAGAGCAGACAGACCAGAGCGTCATTTAGGGCGTCTGCGACTCAGTCTTCGAAAAACACAGAGGCGGAGATCAGCAGGTTAGGATAGGTTTGTGGGGCTAGTAAAGATCAGTGAGCATCTTTTTGTCACACGTTTTTGATGTTTGAAGTGGCTACTGTCATAGAGATGGAAAATTAAAAAAAAAAATAGTCTTCAAAAGGCCATCACGTTTGATGTTTCTTTAGCTGTATTGTCATATCAAGAGATATACTGAAAATGATACAGTAACGGCTGGAAAATGTCAAGTGACTTATAGGTACTTTGAATATTTTGTGTATCTGTTCAGCTTTGGACCCTTTTGTGAATTTGTATTTTTCTTGAACAGACTTAAAGAGGTGATAAACCAACTTCAGAAAAACAACAGGGCTGGTGAGATGGAGGTGGGAGATGAGTTCAGTGCCTCCTCAGAATTAAGATGGAGAATCAACCAAATTGAGAAAGAGAAACTTGACCTGACTTCAAAGTATAATAAGGAGGTACACTACTCTGTCATCCATATAATGTTCTGCTTTTTCATTCTGTCACCCAACAGGGACATAAAGCTGTCCTGTTAATCATACTATAGGAGGCTGTGCACTGTTTGTGTAAATCAGTCTGTCACCAAATAACAAGACAGACACAGATCCTTCTCAGTCACACAGGCACCTTTGTCTGTATCTGCTGCCTTTGCAGTTATATAAGAAATACTTTTTATGGCTCAGTATTGAAATTTGTTTTTGCTTCTTTGGTTTCAAGTAATCTTCAAACAAATTCACAAATTGAACCAGAACCTTACCAATGTGGGTTTTTTTTGTTTGTTTATTTAATTCATTTTAAATGTTCACCTCCTTCCTGTTCCATCCATACTGCAGGTGACTGAATATGAGGCTCAGGTTGCCAGGTTACGGGCGTTGGTGGAGCGAGGTGAGGCCCAGAGGCAGGGACTGGAGTATGAGGTCGCTGTGGCGAGGAGAGATGCAGCAGCCCAGGAAAACAGCGCAAAGAAAAAAATTGCTGACCTCTACAAAGAGAACCAACAACTGCAGGGTAAGGCTCTGTCCTGTTTTCTCTTTAACAGACATTTAAAGCTGCTTTTAATGATTAATGAGTCTTTATGACTTTTATTTATAAATATGATTATGTGCATGTGTTTGTTGGTATGTATAGTCCTCAACGCGGAGCTGCGCCAGAGGGCCTCCGATCTTGAGAGAGCTCTTGAGATCACTCAGCAGGCACGTGAGGAAGACCAGAAGGGCCTCCAGGCAGAGCTGCATGAGAGGGACCGCATGCTTCTCAGTGCCAATGCAGAGAATGACCAGCTCATTGCAGAGAAGAGCCGTCTGGAGGCCCTGCTACAGGTACTAAACACTGTGTCTGTCTGTCTGTTTGTGTACCTGCCAAAGAGCTAGTGACCACGTCCTAATAGGGAATTTCAATTGTTCCCAAGGCGATAGAGGATATGGTGGCACCGACGCAAAGCTCACATTTGAAGACAGAGAGGAACCGCATCAAAGATGTACTGAAGGTAGTTTAGGGATAAGGTTAATGAGACATAACTGCAGCAGTGTCTTTCTTATGGATAGTTCAGATTAGGTTTTCTTTAATGTGGTGTAAACCAATCTTTTAATTTTTTTTTTTTAAAGAAATTATGTTCTCTCTCTCATCACTAATCAACCCCACCTGAACCCTCTCTTCCTCAGGAGCAGGATGATACTCTGCAGGAGCTTAAGGAAAAGATAGAGAGAGTGCAGAGGGAGAAAGAGAGAAATGCAGAGAGTCTGAGACGACAGACATCTGAACTCAGCTACAGCACAGAAAGAGAGGAGAGACTGAGGAGGGAGCTGGAGGTGAGAGTGCTGCTATCATAAAATCACAGTGTCTCGCTGTTCATCAGTATGAATGCATACTGCAGCCACTACTACTACTGCTAATAATAACAGTGATAATAATAATAGTAATAATAATAATAATAATCATGAACCACAGACAACGCTGCAGGGAGTTAAGATTTTGTATGCATTTTATACAGTCATTAGAGATTTTTGTAAGCACAGGCCACCCTGCGTGGAGAACGTTGTGTGTGTGTGTAAGTTAAAGTTGTGTGTGAGTGCAGACAGCACTAAAGAGGGTGAAGAGTCTTGAGGAGAATGTGGAGTCAGAGAGGGCTGCTCATCTGGAGTCTAAATTCAACTCTGAGATCATCCAGGTCAGTCCTACTCTTTCACTTCATCTGTGCCTGTGTTCTCTAATACCCTGTTTGTAACTGTGCTATTGTGTGTGTCTTTGTGTCATGGTAAATATCAGGGATATGCTTGAGTAATACACCAAAAATCATAAAAGAGTATGTTTTTATCAACATCCCTAACTTGTTGTTGTTGTTATTGTTGCTGTTTTGTTTTTGTTTTATCATATATACATTAAGTAGTAACACATCTATTACTGTGACTGTGCCAGTCCAAAGCTTGTGTAGTAAACATTCAAAGCTGAAATGTTCATATTTAAATACAGTATGTATATGAAATCATGAGTATGAAACTGTGTTAGTATGAAAATATCTGCTTTGAGTAGACCCTTTGTATGTTTATGTGTGCATTAACAAATAGTTATCTTGTAAAATTTTATTGATTTTTCATATATGTGAATATCTGTCTGTGAGTGCTCCATTATGGTTATGCTCCCAGGGTATTCATGTTAATTCATGTGTCTGTACAAATGCGCGTGCGTGTGTGTGTGTGTGTGTGTGTAGCTGCGTATTCGGGACCTAGAGACAGCCCTGTCTGTGGAGAAGAGCAGCCAAGCAGAAGCTCTATCCAGTTTAGAGCTGATGAAAGAGAAGTTCAGAGACGTGGAGAATGCATACATGCATGAAAGAGACAACGCCAAAGACACACAAGACAAGCTCATTCAGTAAGGGTGCTCTTGTAGTGTGTGTATATTTGTGTTTTGTGGTTGAACTTATTTAGTTTTTCATCCCCTCGTTGTAATTACTCTGATAGAATTGCAGTTATAAATAATACATTAAATGATCACAGTTGTTTCATTTGTGTTAAGATTAGAGAAAGAATACTTTAACACAAAGGCAGAGCTGATTGGTCAGCTGGAAAAGGAGAGAGTGATGTCAGCTGAGCTGTCAGTCAAACTCCAAGAACAGGAGAGGTTACAGGCAGAGAGTCATCAGCAAGTCAGCCTGGTATGGATTCAACTGCTCTCTCATTCTGTTTTGTTCTCACCTCTATACTTCCCTCTGTTATATTCATTCTCCTACTGAGACACCTTTTTATCCTCCTGGCCTTTTCTGCTCTGTTGTTGTGTAAACATGTGTGTTTGTGTGGTGTAGGCTCAGCAGAGACATGCAGCAGTGGAGGAGGCATATGGGAACTGTATAAAAGAACTGGAGCAGCTAGTCACCCAGTACCACCACCAAGGGGCGCCACAAACCCAGAACACAGGTTGCTTTAAGTGCATGAGACATGAGTTTAAATTCTTATGTTTGGACAAAGTAGCAGGCGGTTCACCATGACTGACAAACTGAGACAAGGCTTTTCAATGTTACTCTGAGATATTGTTCATAGTGTTTTGTATGCTTCGCAGAAGATGGAAAACAGAGCCTGTTTGCAACCATAGACATTCTTAGGAGAACACTGAGCCACTACCACAGCAGCCTTGACCAAACGAACATCCAGGTAACTCATATATACACTCCATCAGTCACCCACTCCCACGGACGCTGGGCCAAACAGACAGAGATACATACACACACTCACTCTGCCATAATGTTAACTCTCTGTCTGTTATACTGCACACATTGAATCTCTGAACTGTTTATTTGTGTGTGCAGTTGCAGGAAGTGCTGAAAACACAGGGAGAAGTGAAGGAGGAGAACAGAGAGAAAGAGATCATTATCAGTGAACTGAGGAGAAACCTCCAGGTTTGTGTTTGAGTGTGTACACACATTAGGGAGTTCAGAGAAAGTTGAGTGATTACACTCTCTCTCTCTCTCTCTCTCTCTAGGAGTTGGAGGCTCGTGCTGTGTGTGGCAGTGATGAGCTGATGCGTCTGCGTGCGAGCGTTGCAGATGCGGCAGCTGCTGCAGACAGATGGCAGACGGAGGTGCGCACTGTTACTCAGCAGTGGGAGACAGAGAAAGAGCGCTGCACACTGGCAGAAAAACAAATCAAAACACTCAATCAGCAACATGAGAGGAACTGCCAGGTACACAAACACATACACACACACACAGTAAGTTACACATGTGCTCAGTGCAATATGCATTAACTGTGCAATGTGTCAATACTGAACATTACTGCTGTTTATAAGATGCATACTTAGCTGTTTATATGCTGCTTATACCATTTAATATATGAATAGTGTGTGTATTGTGGGTCAGAATCAAGCCATTTTGGTACTTTGACATTTACTGAATCCAAGGCATTTCTGTGCGTTTGTTTATTTGCCAGGACAAGTTGACTTTCCTGCATAGTCTATACCAGCGTCTGGTGGCCGGCTGTGTCCTGGTGGCTCCACCACAGGGCCTGCTGGACAGTTTCTCCTGGACAGAGCTGTGTGCTGTGCTTCAGGAGCATGTGGATGCCCTGACCTCTGACCTCAATGCAGCCAAACAAAAGGTAAAGGGGAAGTGTGGGAAGCATATACTGTAGCAGAATTTAAAGCAATGTGGTTTCCTGAGTTGAATATGTGATGTGTCTCTTGTTTATAAATGTCTTAACCCTTTAAATCGTAGTACATATGATTTGTAATGTTTTCGGGGGGTTATTTGTGTCTCCTTCTCTCTCTCTGGAAGATCTCGTGTTTGGAAGGAGTGTGTGAGAGTAAGTCGACTGCGCTGCGAGACATACAGCGAGCGCATGAAGGAGCTGTTGAGAGTTTGAGCATTCAGCTGAAGCAGAGAGAAGAGAACTGTGTTAAACAGAGAGAGGAACTGGACAAACAACACACAGAGCTAACCAACCAGCTCCGTCACAAAGCACAGGTACACACACACACACACACACACACACACACACACTCGGCCTAGAGAAAAAGCTCACACTCATCACAGTATAGTCAAACAGCAGACATATCTATCTGCCATTTGATGTGTGCAGTAAAAAGTTGGGAACATGGGAGACACATGCGAGCAAACACAAAGAGAAATGCATTTATCTGCAAAGGGGTTCTCAACATTTTTTTGCCAGACGAATCCCCCCCAACCCAAATTATTCTCCTCATGTACCCCCTCGAGATTTGAACTAAGTGAATTTAATTTCACATTGACGTTTCCATCACAATCTCACAAACCTCCTACAGTGCTGCCACAAACCCCAAGGATGAAAACCCCTGGTCTACAGTATAATCACACTAGGCCTACCATTAATGCATATGAACGTATGTACAATGCACATCAAAGAGAAATGACCTCCTGCAGGAGTGGAGGAGACAGTGTGAGCAGGCAGAGGATCGCGTGGGCGTTTTGGAGCACGCCCGCTTCGAGCTGGAACAGGAGGTTGCACGACTCCAGAAGCTTCTCGGTGCCCGTCACCGTGACGACGCCTCTCTCCTGGCCGCCTGTGCCCTGCTGGCCGGCTGTGTGAGAGCACTCCACGGTCAAGTGTGTGAGCTAGCCCAGCAGAAGGCCGTGCTGCAGGAGTGTGTGTGTGTCGGGGAGGATCTGCAGAGGGAAGTTGGCACCTTACTGCAGGCGCTCAGCGATTCCAGAGTCAAAGGTCCGAAAGGCAACATCTGGGCGTTTCGGCGTTGCGCAATCGCGGTGTTAGCTGCGTTGCGATTCCGGGCATTGGGCAGGCGGTCAGAGGTGCTATTTAGGGTGTGCCCAGGATACCGGGGGCTGCCTGCAGTGAGCGTGCGCAGTGTTAAATTAACCGAGCTCCGGGCTCAGAGGGACGGAGTGGAAGAGGAGGAGACGGGAGATGTGAACAGCAGAGTACTGAAGCTGCTCTGTAACTCTGAGCTGTCAGTGCTCATTCACAGCTGCACACAGGGAATACAGCAGGAACTGGACAACACAGGTGAGAGAGACACAACAACACACACCCACACACACACACACACACTCTAGTCAACTACCACATATATACAAATTCTCCTTTCTTTATATATTGTTTAATTGTTGACTCCCTCATACAGAATGATATTCTGCTTTAAATCATTGAATAATAGTTATTAACAATATCTAGAGGTAAAGATTTGCTTTATTTGTGTGTGTGTGTGTGTGTGTGTGTGTGTGTGTGTGTCTACGCATGTGTGTTAGACCTAAGGTCAGGCTCTAGTACTCCAGCTGTGTTAGTGGCAGCACAGAGTAGCTTTGCCAAGCTGCTGGAGAAGCTGGTTGCCGTGGAGGACTTGGGTTGCCGAGGGCGCTATGGTGAGAAGGGCTTATTGGCACGGCGACTGGGCCAGGGCTTACATAGGCTAAGAACCAATCAGCAAATTCCTCTCAGCAACTATACAAGCAAGGTCAGTACAAATGCACACCATAACCATTTCTGCACTGTGCTCCAATAAAACTTTCACACCATAATTGAAAAAAAAACCAAAAACACATCAGCCAGGTAATCTGTCTGTTTGTGTGTGTGTGTGTGTGTGTGTGATGTCCAGAGTATGGTAGCATCACTGCAGCAGCACATTCTGGGGTTTACTCAGCGTTTACACTCAGCAGAGGTGGAGAGGCGCAATCTTCGGCTTGAGGTTTCACACCTCAGACGCGCTGCTACACAGTCCAGGAAGGAGCACAGGGAACCAAAACACACTGTACGTACCCACACAATGCCTGGACTAGTGTATGTATGAGTAGACGAGGTCTGTGTGTGTATATATATGTATGAGTAGATGAGGGTGCTGTGTGTGTATGTGTGTGAAGGGGGACGGTGCTGTCTACATGTGTCTATTGAGCCGTAACGGCATGACAAACAGCCAAGTGTGGTATGTCTGTGTTGTCAGGGGTGTGTTCCTGCGGGGCAGTTTGAGGGTGTGCTGGCAGAGCTGAGCAGTGCCCTGCAGAGAGAGCAGCAGGCTCAGGCTCTCCTGCACGACCAGGCCACACAGCTACAGAAACTGGGCCTCACCATGGAGCTCCGCTCTGGAGACGAACAAGAGAAAGAGAAAACACTAGCACAAGCTGTCAAGGTACACACACACACACACACACACACACACACGCATGTGCGCACAGACACTGTTGAATCTGCTTATTTAAATAATTATGAATGATTGTTAAATGAAGTGTTGTTTCACCTTTGTTTTTTAATACAGTATTACTAGTTATAGCTGCAGATTAATGGATGATTTCACAGACATTCTCTCTCCCTCTCTCTCCCTCTCTCTCCCTCTCTCTCCCTCTCTCTCTCTCTCTCTCTCTCTCTCTCCCTCTCTCTCTCTCTCTCTCTCTCTCTCTCCTGACTCTGTTTTCCTGACTCCCACACACTGGTCATGTTGTAGAGCCTCTCGGAGACACAGATGGAGCTGCGGAGAAAGGAGCAGTCTTTGCGGTCGTTAGGGAAACACTTGACTCAGGCTCAGCAAGAGAAACAACAACTCCAGAGGAGCATCAACAGTGCAGAGAACGCACTGCGAATGGCCGCAAAGTAAAACATGCCCCCACATTAGCCAACCACGAGGCAATACGCACAGATGCAAACTCTTTAATTGCTAAGTAACAAGTTTTCATTTTCTAACAAAAATGCCATGTCTTTCATAGGAGCAAAGACTCTTTAGCAAGCTATATGAAGTCTGTAGAGGGCAGTTTGAAAGAGGTAAGGACTGCAGTCTGTAAAAAAAAAACTTACAGTAATCCATTGTATTATGACCTGGAGTCAGTGACTACGTGTAGACTACATGTGATAATCTACAAGCTCAGCAGCTATTGGGAAGAGGGGCCACATGTAAATTGGGGAGAAAAAGAGAGGTGTCAATTAAAAAAATGTTGCTCTGCAATGTATTGTAATGTTATAATAGAGTTCAGAAACTGTAAATAAACAGTATTTTGCTGCCAGTAAATTACTGTAATTTTAGCAGGTGATATATTACAGTGTACTAGTGTACACACAACAGTACACTGGACAGAATGATGTAAAAAAGAACAAAGGGGCTAAGACAGTGTAAAATAACTGCGTTACGTGTCCTGAGGAGAATGTGTTTGGCTTTCATGCAGCGTGTCCCTTAAGCAGTGTCTGGTTTTGGCTGAATTCAGGGTGATGTAGATTTGGCACAAAGCCTCTCATTAGTTCTCTGGTCCCTGGAACATGAGAGCGATTTGGATGAGAAATCAGGACGTGGTTATGATATTGCCATAATTATGAGCGTTGCCATTTTCACGTTAATGAGCCACTGCCGTAAGCTATCTGAGTGATTCTTACACATTCTGCCAGGTCAGGTTTACAGCACATTCTTGAAAATAATGTCTACGTTTTTTTCTGTGTTAACACAGCGACAATATCCTTCTGTATGTCTTGATTCACCAGGTTAAAGATCGCATTGTTCTCTCACGCACCACTTCATCATGGGATGATTTCACCCTCCAGCTACCCAAAATGCACCTGGACATGCCAGTCCCAGAGAGGATCTTGGGAGGTCCAGAGGTGGCTGCCTGTCAGGTGGACACAAACTACACACATATACATTTATAAATTGAATTCAGTGAATATACATATGCATCTACACATAGTCACGAACATAGTACATATACATGCGTATATTTGATATCAATAGATTTTCTCATTCTCTCCTCTCATCTCTCTCTTCTGTCAGAGTCTTGTATCAAGTTTTATGGAGATATACCAGTTAGCCTGTTCGAGGCTGGCATCGCTGGAGAGAGAGATTTTGTCCCATCAGACTCATATCACAGCCCTGAAGACTGAACTACACAACGCTTGTCTCAGAGAGAACCAGGCTTTTGTCCCTGTGAGAAATCATTTTTCACTTTTGTACCACCCTTTCTCTAAGTGACAATATCAAAGAGTACAAAGAGTGTTGAACTATCGCTACCTTAAGCTGTTTTTTAATCGTACGCGACGCGAAATTTTCGAGTCCCTTTAGAGTTGTTCCCCACAAAATGCCATTATGCTCCCTATTCTAATGACAGCACCTCATGATAGGTCTCCACTCAGGTTTAACCATGAAATAACATCAGACTTACCCTCTTCAGTCACACAGGCCTGTAAAATGACATGGTTTAAACAAGAGATTAATGAGTGGATTGGAGGATTAACAAGAAATTAATTTGTGAATTTCTCTAATATAACCATTGCCTCTGATAGAGCAATTACTGTTCCTATTGGAATAGAGGAATTTAACTTAGGAACTTAAAAGAATGCCATTCTATGAAGAGCACATTTGGGTAATATATGAGTCAGTTCAGAGATTAGCTCCACCATTGAGATTCTATGAAAACATGTTTGGTTTTCCACTGAATCTGATATAGTAGCAACTCAGTGATTTATTTTTGTTTTATTTTATTTTACTCAGTGGTTGGTGAGACACTCAGCTGTAACTGTAGGCATTCAGATGAAGTCTTTAAGTCATGTATTTTTTTTTAAATCTTCCTTTGTGCTACTGAGGGACAGGTTGAATTGATTATTCCTGTATTCTTTCGCTCTGCAGGCATTTTCTCTGTCTCATTGTTCTCTACAACATACTCTCAGCATGCCTTTTCTCTTTTCTCTCCATCAGCACTTCACCTCTTTACCTCCATAACAGAGAATGCCACTAAGAGAGATGAAACAGTTTGAAATAGAGGGCTAATATCCAATGTGCCGAGGATTTTTTTTTTCCATATATTTATTTATTTATTTATTGTTCTTCGAAGCATTATCTTGACATTTTACTCAGTGCCATTGATGGAAATCAAAGCTTTTACGTGGCATTCTAGATGAAATTCACTTGTCTGTCAGTGGCGAGACTGGAAGCATGTATTGGTTTAATACTTGGTTTAATACAAAAATTTCTCTTCTTGAAAATTTTCATAAATTTCCACAAAGTTGTGGGTGGATATCTAATGCAGTCTAACTTGGTAATCATCAGTGCACATAGATTTGAATGAGTTTCATTAATGCCACTACACAAACATTTTGACATAGTTCTTGTTCCTCTTTCCTCTCTGCACACACTCTATGGTCACATGCTGCCGGCTGTCTTGATATCAGAGGTATTAATATTACATTATATGTCGGCATATGTTGATACTCTATGTCATTATATGTTCATAGTGCATCTCATTATATGTTAATACTACAGTATGTGTCAGTACATGTTAATACTATATGTTATTATATGTTAATACTAAACCGGAAAATCTTTAGTCCTTCTGATTCATCTATCTGTCAGCTGTTGATTAGAGCTAGTAATGACTTAACCAAAACATTCAAAAACTTTAGTGTCATTTAAACAATGTGGAACTTTCATTTTGCCTGACGTCTTTGCTTCTTCATGGTATATAAACATTACATGGAGGCTTTTTACCAAACAAAACAAGAGCAAATATTACAGCACAGAAAAGGTATTAAATACTGACTGGGTGAATATCCGTGTCTCTGTCCAGTATATCCTCCACAAATAATATTTACAGATTATGTTTTGCATCTCAGCATAGCTATAATTTGCAGTCAGATCAGTTTTGTACAACTGCAGTTTACTTATAAACATTTTCACGTTTTGGTTGTGATAATATTTCTGTGATGTGTTATTGTGTAGTGTTTGATAAATTGCCCTTTAGTTAACCTCTCCCTGTTTGTCTTAGGTGATTGGGTCAGCTGACTCAGAGACTTGCTCTGTGGAGGGTGAGGTGGATTCTGGGACGCCGTCTGGCCCAGATCTCACGGCTTCACCAAAAGAAGTCACTGTACAGACACAGGTCATCCAGCCCAATGCCTCAGCCTCCGTCCTCCTGAAAAAAAACAGAGGGCTGAAAAAGAGTCGCCCAAAGAGCGTCAGAAAATAAATGCTGAATAAAGTTTTATTTGTAAGATATTGTTTAAACACTGAATAAAGTTGTGTTTCTAATTTATAGTTGAACGTCCTCTGAAAAATGTTTTCGTATATACTTATTATTGACAGAGGTCGTTGATTTGTGTTCTTTGATGAAATTCATGTTTTCTCAAAGACAACAGACTGAGATATTATTACGCTTTTTTATTTCTAACTTATTTTTATTGCTGTCAAATGAAGTACATGTTTTTTTTCCTGTCTGTAAATGGATATGCAATAGAAAAACTTTTATTTTTTTGCTTCGGAAGACTTGTGCTCCACTGTGTTCATTGTGGTAGGTTATTTGATCACACGGTACACCCAGGGCAAGCTCTGCAGTCCTGTAGCTCAGGCTGTGGACTAGACACATGAATCATCTCCTGCAGACGGCATCTGGCTGACAGAGATGGTGACTGGGGAAATGAGAGAGTTATGGATGGAGATGGTGATCATAAATGTTGCTGAAAAGACATGGTGATACTGTCACTGATGGTTTATTCATACCCAGTAAAGACCACACTTAACACGCAGCGATGCTTATTTCATCTAACCAAGTTCTGGCTTCCTGGAAATATACATGACTAAAGGAAATATAAATGATGACATTTTAATTGTAGTGTAAAAGGTAAGAAAAGATAAGCATTTTGGCAAAGAATTTCTGCTGTATGTTGCACTCTCTCTCTTTCTGTCTCTCTCTCTCTCGCCCTCCCTCTCGCTCTCTCTCCCTCACACACACACACATGCAAATTCAGATATGTAGCTATATGTATGTGTCTGCATACATTTCTGCTCTCTGCACCAAAAGATTATACATATCTCATGAAAAGTTTAAACACACACACTGACAGATACACGCTCAAAATTAGCACTGCAGATTAGGTTAGCGTCCTCCAGGAGCAATTGTCTAATGCAAATTCTGTTTCTTGCTTTTCCTATAATTTGACATTTTCATCAGAACTTAACCTTAAAGTTCGGTGACTCCTAATCTTAAATTCAAATAGAGGAATAAATTACAGAAGCTTTTTTTCCTGATCTTTTAGAAAAACATTTTTTTTATTTGTCCCCAATATTTTTAGAGGAATCAGCATATTTTCTTCTTGTCTGAGAGGTTTAACCGAAGTATTTTGATGTTTTTAATAGGTCTGCACAGTTTCCAAAGTGATAATCTCCTTAGAGAGGAGTACACGGTGACATTAATTTGACGACTTTTTCAATAACGGCGTGGCAGCACGACTGGAAGGGCATAAAAGCCCTCTTAACTTAAACAAGATTTAGAGTGCTTTCAAGTGATTAAATACGATTAAACCTGACCAAAACACATTTGTGACACACTCCATTCAAGCTGGAATGAGTCACCATGTAAATGTTTCCAGAACCAGAGGTATATTTTTACACGTTTATCATATCCAATTCACTCGCTCGAAGACTTTTGATTTTTATAAGTCCACTCTAAAACTGTTAATTGTATGACGGTTAGGCTGGGACGGAAATTTGTTTTCTCTGGTAGTTGTTTAGCTGTCGCTAGCTGTTTGGCATGAATAACATGTTCCTTGGCTAAAAACGGGGGCATAGAAATGCCCTGTAGTGCTGTTATCCTTTTAGCGGGTGGCACCGTACCCGTGCTAAGCGCCATCTGGGAGCTTCCAAACTGTATCTTCGGTCTGTGTGGCATATGGAGAAGGCTGGCATTCCACTGACGGCTGCTAACAGTAGATACGCGCTGACAGACTGGCATTCAGAAGCGTGTGTGTGTAAACGATCGAGGTGTCCTTCTTACATGAGACAGGCTGCATTTTTCATGTGAGGGGACTTTTAATAAGTCACTGTTTCACTCTTTGTATTTCCAAATTAATAACTGCAAATGTGCTTTTGTTAGTTGCTTAACATCATTTACAGAGATTCTCCACTGCACATAAGGTAAAAATCCTACTTAGGTTTCCTATATAAATTGAGTGTTTTAGCTTGACTTAGAAAATATCACATTAATACATAATGATAAAGCCACAAATTAATCTAAACTAACAAAATCAGATCACCAGATCCTTTAAAATGTGAAAAGTCAAGTTTTGTATGCAAATATTGCAGTATTTTTTACAGCAATTTTGGACAAAATTTCAAATAGGGCCTGTTGCATATTGTAGAAAATCATGCAATTAAATAAGATAAACTGATCTGTCTACACAAACAGTGTTACTTTTGTAAGGCCATATGAGGACACAGGACAGAAAATGAAAATGAGCAACCTATTAATGCATTTATTTTATCAGTATAAAAGAAATCCCACCCTGTGTTGATCTGGAAAATTATTCTTCATCCAAAACTCCATGGATACATTTGCACAATAAGCACCCAAATAAGACAAAGACTCAAACTGACCTAAATCATAACAGAATTGTTATACTGTGCTTTAGGGCTCTACTTCCATATTGATTGTAGAGTTTGGTACATTTAAATGATTAACATTTACCGCATATGACTCCTGGCTTCACGAAAGACATGTTTGATGTTCTGTGAGACATTCTGATGGTGACAGCTCTAGAATATTGGATGTAAATTGTCTTTTTAGATTTTTTTTTTTTTTTAAAGAGAAAGCAAAGTAAAATCCCTCTGTTCCTTTATCTCACATGGATCTCTCACTGACCAAATCACGTGTCTATAAATTTAGACACAATAAATTCACACCTTTATCACATATTTTATCATGTTACTGAAGAAATAATTCAGTGGTAAACATTCCATTAGGCATGTGGTTTTCCTATGCATTGTGGGACTCATTTTCTCACCTCCTCTCCCAAGCATAGCTTAAGCATGCTATCCATCACTTGTGCTGTCTTTCAGTGAGAAAATATCCCACTCTAATTCCTATTTTCAGTTTTCAAATACTGTGTGCCATAAAGACTGGCAAACCCCAAGAAATAAGACTCTTAAAATTCATAAATTTGACACAACATATTGATATGTCATATTGAGTTGTCTAGCCACTCTCCTCACATTTATCACACAAGCTCCAATGTACTGTTTCACCAGGACCTTTGATTTCAGAGTATATTCTCTTCTTCACATTGAGTAAAAAGTTGCTTGAGGCTTTGCCTAAAATCAAGTAGCCTTTTTTTAACAATATTTTTAAAGTCTTTGCAGAATGTGCTGAGTGCTTAGTTTGTCTCCTTATTTGTCCAGCGTCTAAATCCCTATCGAGGAATCACTTTATCTTATCAAATATTCAGCCCATTAGGGAGTGCTGTGAATAAGGCAGTGACAAACATTCAAAGAGAAAGTGTGCACGTACACACTCATACACACGTTCAGCTGGATTTGGCTGGCTCAGCAATAGATGGCCTCCAGAGAACGGCTGTGAAAGAACAGAAGAACCTTTGTTGTCCCAGGTGGAGAAAGTGATGAAGATGATGATAATCAGGAAGATGAAGCCTCGGGCTGTACTGCTTAGCACAACCCCATCCCACCCATATATTCAAAACCCCTGAGATCTCTCTTTCTCTCTCTCTCTCTCTCTCTCTCTCTCTCTCTCTCTCTCTACCCCCTCTCTCTTTCTCTCTCCCCCCAACATCCTCTCCTAGTCCCTCCCTTGAGTTAAATTCTGGTTGTGCTGCCTTCTCTGCTGTAAGACATGCAGATTAAATGCTTGACTGACTGTTAAATTGCTCAAAGAGGATAGATTGCTGAGCAAACAAATAAATGAATAAATATTGACAAAAGAAAGGGAATAGAAGCTGTGCTTCTCATCCTCCCAGAGCCAAAGGACTGGGCAAACTGAGGCTCATGGAAATGACCTGTCTGACTCTTATCACTGTGAGACGGATAGTGATGGTATTAGGGAATTCAGGAGCAGTCACAGGACTCTGGGACGATTATCAGCTCTCTCTCTCTCTCTCTCTCTCTCTCTCTCTCTCACTCTCTCTCTCACTCTCTCTCTCTCTCTCTCTCTCTCTCTCTCTCTCTCTCTCTCTCTCTCACTCTCTCTCTCTCTCTCTCTCTCTCTCTCTCTCTTTATTTCTCTCTTTTTTTGTCTGAGCACTATGGAAGCCTTTGACTTTAGTCTTTCTGTTAGACGGTAAACTAAATATTAAAATTGCAACAGTGTGAAAATATTCTCACAATTTATCCTGTTTGCTAATATAGTAAACTGTTATAGGAAAATACTGGGAAATCTCCTATTTCATTATAGTGAATTAAAAATGTTAAAACCTATTTTTCATTTATCCTCTTTTTAATTCATCTTTCAATATTTTCTTGATTTTGATTCATTTTTTTTATCAACACATGTAGAAAAACAAGAGTAAAACTGCCTCGGGTAATTTTGATTTATTTTACAAGGACATTTCTAAAATAGTATAATTCTATTTACAGCAATTCTATCGACACAAAGGCTTTTATTAAGGGGAGATCAGGATTAAGTAAAGCTAAAATAACAGTAGGAATCTACCATTCAATGGCATACAATGCCTTTTCATGTCTCTTTCTCTCCCTCTGCCCCTTTCCCCTCTCTCACTGGCTTTCTCTGCTGGTTGGAGCTTTGGGTTTTAGTGTCCGTATGGTGCTGGAGGATCCACTGTGGGCCACAGTGGTAGCAGTTTCCCAGAGATGACAGCAGGTGATGAGGTAAACACAGCCACAATCTCAACTCTCCTCTGGATCTCCACCACCAAAACAGTCCCTTTAGCATATGTTATGAATGAGATAATGGACCCAATCTATCTACAGTGTATGTGTCATGCCATAACAACTTGTCTTTGTGGGATTTTTTCAGTCACTTATGAAACTGCCCAAAACACATTCTACTTTGGAGTTCTCTCTCTCTGTCTCTCTCTCTCCGTCTCTCTGTATCTCTCTTTCTCACTCACTCTATCTAATCAGCACCAGTTTACAGAAAACTCTTGAAAGAGGTTCAAGTCTTAATTATGACAAAGATGACACAGTCAGGCAGTCAAACTTTGCGCTGTAGTTTTTACTCTCCCTCGTCCCCTTTTAGATTAGTGACGTGCCAACTTGGATCAGCCACAAAGAGCCATATTGAGTCTGATCACTGCAGCCTCTCTCAGACACATCTCAATGTGGGACAGGGAAAGGTGGCAACAAAGGAAAAAAAGATTAAGACGAGATGACAAAAGTAGGTTGCACTCCTCCCTCTCTCCTGAGTGGATTTGTTTTTGGCAGGGTCACCTGAGTCCTCCTATTGGCCACAACTCACAGGTACTGGTGTGTATGTAAGGGAGAGGGCTCTAACGAGGACACACACACGCACACACACAAACACACAAACAAACACACACACACACACACACACACACACACAATCTTTGATGTTGTCCCCAGCTATTTTACAGTTTCCACAAAGAAACAGCATCCTCCAAGACATTGCCTTTATCCATTAATAATGACAGTCCCATCTGATTTTAATTACCAGGAACACGCTCACCACCCACACCCACACGCACACACATATACGCACGCACGCAAGTGTGCACGCACACACACACGCACACACACACTCACACATGCAGGCGCACACACACACACACACACACACAGTGATGCATTCTAAATAACACACACACAGACACAAACAAACAATCACACACAGACACGCTCTCAATCATTAAGTATTCATTCTGAGGTTTTTGGCCGTTGGTTTGAGGCTCTTCCGCTGCTTTGGGCCCCGCCCAGATTCAGTGTTCTCTCTGAAGAAACTAAGACACACAGTAAAATCACACTATTACATGCATGCTTTGGGATATTGTTTCCAGTTTCAGACAGTACCCTGGCTTCAGTTTCAAAATTCACAATAAACTGCCTTCTTTTCCTCAGCACATACCTTCACACTTCCTCTCAAATACACCCACTGTTGACTGGTTATGTTCCCTGTCGACTGGTTATGTTCCCTACTTTCTGTAATGACACACGGTTAAACACACAAGTCACAATAACTTGTGTTTATTTAATTTATTCGCACGATGGACAAAGGAAAAGGTCTTAAGATCACAACAACTCAATCGGCAGAGAATGCTCCATTTAAACTGAAATCTAAATTACATTTTTTTTCTATTGTCTTTTCTTTTCTTTTCTTCTCTTTTCTTTTCTTTTCTTTTCTTTTCTTTTCTTTTCTTTTCTTTTCTTTTCTTTCTGACACCACCACCAGTAATAATAGTAATAGTAATAGTAAGTAGACCTGATGTTACCTTACATCATTTTTGCACTGCCGTTGAAGAAAAAAATATATATATGAATAAGGAATGCAAAATGATTTCTTTATTTATTAATTTAGAGGCCCATTTTCCCTGGAGTGGAAGTTATAGAAGTGTGTCAGAATTTTACTACTTTTCTGATAGTGGAAGATAAGAGGAAATCAAAACTAGAAATTTGGCACAAACTCTCTCTGAGGAGCAGCAACAACTCCAGATTACCCACCTTTCCTGTCTCCAGAGACATCTGTATGTATGTATGTTTGAAAGAGAGTAAGTGAGAGAGAGAGAAGGAGAGAGGAAGAGCAGATATTACAGATATTAGTAATGTATTCATTACATTTTATATAAAAACACACAGAGCCTATAACGCAATTCACTAGCTAAGATGTTACTGTCAGCAGTATAACTGGATCACGCAGAAACAAAACTTCAGTCAATTTCTGTTTAAACTCAGTCCGATGGCATGACATAATCTGACACTTAATTAGGCAACAGTTGAAGTTTAGTTAAATAATTTTAAATGATCCTTTATAAATCAGCTGCATGTTGCCAGTAAACCAGTACCCATCTTTACAAAATGGCAGTTTGCATAAATGTAAAATACACAGGTTTGATCTGAATGTCTCTGATGCAAACAGTCTTTATATCCACACCACTTCTGGTTTAATTACACCGAACTGACTACATCAGAAATGCCCACTAAATACTGACTTAAAACAAAGCCTTTACATTTACATTTACATTTACATTTACATTTACATTTATTCATTTACATTTACATTTACATTTACATTAACATTTATTCATTTACATTTACATTTATTCATTTACATTTACATTTACATTTACTCATTTACAAGACACTTCCAAGTAACTTCCAAGACAGACAAAGACAAACAAACCAAGCATATAGCCATTAAGGAGTTGTTCGTTGCGTAAATGACACTGCTTAATTCGATTTAGACCAGATAAAAATGCGAAAATGTTGATGGAAAATGAGAGGGATGACTACAAGTGGGTCAAAACCCCACATGATTAGCATTGCTTCCTGATTTTCATGGATGGTCTGTTTCAGCCATAGAAACATAATGTCACTGATTAAACTGGGATAAGACCGTGTCTTGTGGGACTGACGGGAACATCAGACAAAATGACCAAGAGTAACACCAAATGACGGGCACATCAAACACAAAGTGCAGAAAGATGCTTCTCTGACACTTTGGAAAATTGTTTAGGTAACCACCAAATGACTAGTCAGCAGAATATCTGTGACTGTCAAAGATTAGAGTTACAAAGAAAGGGATGTAATTTTTCCTATTAAAAAAATCCTCTCTTGTGCTTAAGACATTAAATGCATGTTCTAATGTAAGTGGCATGTTCCCAGTCCTTCGGTACTTTAACATTATAAAATGACCCAGCTCTTCTAAATTACACCGGCCTTGGGCCTATCTCAGTCATGTCTCCAAGGATGGAGAGATAAAGAAACAGAAAGAGAACGAGAGTGAGGACAACCACTTTCCACAGAAGGATAGCTCATTGAAATTCTTTTCTTAGTTTGATGCTTTGTGAAATCACACAGTTGCACTTTGCTTTGGTTCAAATCTTAAATATTTCATTAGAGTTCATTGGTCTGCTATGAGACATTGTATGTGTTTGAAAACTCTTGTTCTCTAAGGTCACTTCCCCCCAGCACAAGTCCTCTGAGACTACTCTCGTGTCCTTAATTAACGCTCTCTTATAGACTTTGTTAAGTGTTACGCGATTTAGACAGGCTACTCTGCCAAGACAACTTTTTGTCCTCTGATAATTTCATAATATATAATCTTGTTTGGTTCATGTGATGGACTTCATAAAAAAGAGAGAGAGAGAGAGAGAGAGAGAGAGAGAGAGAGAGAGAGTAGCACAGAAAGAAGCGAGGGTCTCTAATCCATAGCAGAGAGCGTTTTTGAGTCCCTGAGGTATGAAAACTCCAGAAAGACCAAGACAGAAGAAAGGAGTGACGTGGCAGAGGATGACAGAATAGTCTTTGTGCTTTAGCTTTGTTCTGATTGAGAGAAGATCCAGTCTCTCTCTCCCTCTCTCCCTCTCTCTCTCTCTCTCTCTCTCTCCCTCTCTCTCTCTCTCTCTCTCTCTCTCTCTGTGCTGTCACCCTGAAGCTGAATTCCAACCCCCTGATGTGATAATGCTGTGATACAGTGGAAATGACTCAGTATCTACACTGTAATGGCTAAAAAAAATCTGAAAAAAAAAAGGTCTGTAACACCAGTTTTTTTCTGAGTTACCTTATTCTCAGCCTGAACTTGCCCTAAAACGAGAGATGATGAAATTGACCACACTTCAACGTTTTTGGTCTCTCTCAGTTACACAGGTACTATTTCGGCTAGTGAGGGTGATACGCTCACACTTCTCCTCCATCCCCCTTCCTCTGGTGATGAAGAAGTGCTGATTGTTGCACATTTATAAGTCACTCCGGGTGCTTTCAAACGGGTAGTCCTGCAGGCAGACTCAGTCCAAAACCAAAACCCAGCCTCCAGAGAGTTACTCCAGTGGGGCCTCACTTCATCTCTTCTTAAATCAGCCCTCCAATCCATTTCTCTCTCTCTCTCTCTCTCTCTCTCTCTCTCTCTCTCTCTCTTTCTTTCTTTCTTTCTTGCTGTCTGTCTATTTTCACCATTTTTTCTCTCTGTTGTTTGTACTGATATGTGAGAGTCCTGACTCTTGAAGTCATCTTTCAGAGTCCTTATATCATGTGCTATATTGTTTATTAGGATCATTACATAGTGGACAGATGGATAGATGGATTCACAGTCTCACACACACACACACGCATGCATAAATCACGTAAAAGAAACACTTCAGACTTACGTCGTGTAAACATTCACACACACACACACAAAGGACGGGGACACGTACATGGGCATAAAAAAAAAAAAAAAATCCAGACATACAAACAAACTAGGACACTCAGTTGCACAAACATACAAAACAAGAACACACATTCCCACATACATGCGACAAGAAATAAGGATAAATATTGGACGCACAACCACACAAAGAAAGACACAGACCAGCTAGACACACACGACACACGCGCGCACACATATACATACGCCCCCCCCCACACACACATATACATACTGTGTCACTAGAGTACACAAACACAAACAGAGACAAGTGTGAAGTGTGTTCAGTGTGGAGAAAGTCTGAGGAGTGGGTTGGGGTGGCACCAAGAGAGTCACAGGGTGACAGGTGTGCCCCACAGTTTAGAATGCCACTCTGTGCCCACGGGACCAGCCTGGGTAAAAATAACGCTCAGGAGGACATGGCGTGCGTGTGTGTGTGTGTGTTTGTGTGTGTGTGTGTATTTTCTTATTATTTAGATACCATCTCCTGTGTCCACTCAGGTGGAAGATACAAATGATATATATCTGGATCATCTCTTGCCTCTCAGTGTTCTGTCTCATTCCCTCTTTCCTCCTGTTTCCATTATCATCTTTTCTCTCACTCTTTCTATCCCTCTTTATTCACACTTAAACAAACTCCGCCCTCAAGTACAGAGAGAGAGAGAGAGAGAGAGAGAGAGAGCGAGAGGGGGAAGAAAAAACAGACCCATCTTCACATTTCCATTTCTCAGTGGGTGGAGTGAGAGTTGGGTGGGAAAGGACTTTAGAACCAGGGAGGCCAGATCCTCTGTCAGAGACAAGACCAGACAACCTTCTGCAGATCTGGAGAATTAAGCAAGACTTGAATAAAGAATAACCTATCCAGGACAGAAGGAAAAAAAGGGAACCCAACACTGCATCTGAAGCTCCAGGCCAAAAGAAGGGGAAGCAGAGTGCCAGAGAGCCCAGGAAAGAGCATTTGAGTGGGATAGAGAGACAGTGAGTGCTGGGTGTTCTGGAGGAGCCCCATGCTGTTCAGCAGTATATTGACCAAAGCAGAGTCAAGTCCTGCTGGAAACATGGGAACATGGAGACATACACTCCACAGAGTCAACCAGCAGGTAGGTGACACTCAGACACGCACGCACGCACGCGCACACACACACACACACACACACACACACACACACACACACACACACACTTGTTCTGTTATGTCAGAGGGGACATGCTTTCACAATATATTTTTATGTCTTCTTATGATTACAATACACACACACACACACACGCAAAACTGAGTTCAGAATTCTCTACGACTGTGCGTGGTTAGGTTACATTGCTTGAGTATCACTAAGGTTTTTATAGAATCAACTGTAAATGGAAATTGATTTAAAAACTTGTCATAACTTACTTATGCATGTGTAGCCCTGGACACAGCCAAAGAAGCTCCAGGACCTCATCTCTGTTCACCAGCCAGCCAGAGTTGAGAAAAAAGTATATTGAGTTTTTTTTTTCTTCCACCATTAACTATGCCACTTATAATCATGGTCCCAGTTTTATTAGTATGTTTTTAAACGCACCATTAGTAAACAGCGGCCTCCAACATTTGATTCAAAATATTATTCTCCTACTACACTGAGTTTCAACAGCAGTTAGTAACTAAATTCTGTGTAATGTAATTTAATGTAATGTAATGTAAATGGGTCTTAAATGCAACAACAACAGGCTGACCAGTTGAAAGTTGTTAACAGATGTACTGTCACAGTTACGAGGTCCCACTGGTTTGACACCAGTCTATTTACCTCTTATATGTTTCCCTTACATTTTTTTAACCGATTTTATAAGACCTTACAGTAGTTTCTCTGAGATCAGAAAACAGCGAGATTTCTGTTTAGGGGCGATCTTACATGGGTTGCTGTTCTTGTAAAACTGCTGATTTGTCACTTAATGAAATGTTTTATTAAACATTTTAATAAAATGTATCCAACTGGGATGTCGTTATGAGTGTTTAATTAAATTAATTAAACTGCAATAACATGACAGTTTAATAAAAAATAAAAATTTGTGACTCATTCAAATATAATGAAGTTGGATGTGATCTTTGCAAATTAATTTGTGTAACACAAATACGAATAGATGGTAGGCTTAGGTTTTTTTTTGTTTGTTTTTTTTTAAATGGTATTCTCAAATTTTTTAAAAATCTTGAAATTTACAGTTGGAATGTTCTGGTAAGAGATTTTCTGATGGACCACGAAACGAAACAAACGTATGGTCATATTTTTGTCAAGAGATCTGAATAATTTTTTTGGTATGAATCATGCTGTGTTAGAAATATGCTTAACTTTGGAAATGTTACAAAACTGTGTTTGTGTGTGTGAGAAAATTTCAATCACTTTCATTTTCATGACCAGAAGCTTGAAAGCACAGAGACACATACTGAGAGTAATATTTTAAACAAGAATGTTAAAAGAACAAAAACACGAAAATGACAAACCAGTGATGGAGAAATAGAATATTACATTTGGGTGACTGCGGAAAAATCCATCAAAAAGGATCAGATAATGTAGCATGTATTCATTAGGTCACACAGGGCAATGTCTCAATGTAACATTTTCTTTCTTTCTTTCTTTCTTTCTTTCTTTCTTTCTTTCTTTCTTTGGCATTTAGGATATTGTTTCAAGGTCCTCACTGAAGTGTAATGTTCCAAGCATGACACGAGACCTGGAAGAGGTACAAACTCCAGTTCAGATGTTTTTTTCTTCGCGATAATTTCTTTTGTTTGTAGGTGTACAGGTATACAGATACAGATAGTGCACTAAAAATAACAAGAGACAATAAGCTCTTTTGATCGCGACCTTGGTTTTGTGTAGCTATTGTAGTAGGTTGTTTAATTGTGTGTATGTGTGTGTGTGTGTGTCTGTGTGTGTGTGTTTGAAAATAATTAGGGCATATTACCCATGCTCCGTCCCTTGTTAGATAATCAGAGAGGACTGGGCTTTTGCAGCTGCTACTGGGAATGAGTCTGTGTGTGTGTGTGTGTGTGTGTGTGTGTGTGTGTGCGCGTGTGCGTTGGGGATGTCTGAGGGATTGGCAAATCTGGCTAAAATTGGACAGTGTGTCACCAAGAGTATTCCCTTACAAACACACACATACACATGGACTGTTAAAGTGACAATATATAACTCTGGAGTGCTGAGTGAGAAAAGTTGTCCACCTATTATGGATGAGCAGGAAAAATTGCTAATTTTATAGATGAAGTGTATAAATAAGCTCTCTCCACCCCTAAGGCTTAAGAAGATGGTGTTTTACTTTTCTATCATCTCAATAATAGAAAGAGGAATAAGTCATAAAAAATATAACAAAAACATAAAATATAAAAAAACATAAAAATGTTGTTTGCCTCAGTAATAATACCTTAAATATTTTCTCCAGCCTGTAAATGTCTCACATTAACAGAATTTTACGTGAGCTCCGAGTGCGATATTTCTGAGTGTAATTAGCGCTTCTGGAACAAATGACGTGACACTGAGTACATACATGTATCCGATGACCCTGTTTATGAAATTTAAATATAACTACATAATTTTTTCTCTCTCTCTCTCTCTCTCTCTCTCTCTCACAGGTTATCAGTTGTACTCAGGTGAACTGCTCATGTGAGTGTTTCCAGCCAGGCAAGGTCAACCTAAGATCCTGTCAGCAGTGTAAACACGGCTGGGTTGCCCATGGTGAGACACATCTCTGTTCTTTATTGAGTCTGATTGTCGTTAAAAGCTAGGAAATGACACCTGCCTCGTCTGTGCACAGCCGGCTCCTGAGACAGTGGCAGAAAGGAAAGGAATACTGTGGTTGGAACAGTGTTTGACAGACAGGAAGAAATGTTTCTTCCTTCCCTTGTCTTTGACAGGATACTCTCTCCTGTGATCCTCCCCTAAACTCCATACTGATCACCCCTGCAATCTGTTATTCAGACGAAAAAGAGGGCAGAGTGTCAAAGTTGTCATAAAATCAAAGTGAAGTCAAACAGGTGTAATAGAGAAAGGTTTAACACACATACCTACACACACACACACACACAGAGTGGGGGTGTGTGTGTGTGTGTGTGTGAGTCGAGAGCGTATGAGTGTGTGCCAGAGCTGAAAGTTTGCCGGAGGATTTGTAGACAGCTGCACCTGGGACTCACTCTACAGTCTCACCTGTTTAAAGCTTAAGGTTTACGACACTGTCAGAATGTAAAAGTTCTGTCATTAACAGGTGTGTGTGTGTGTGTGTGTGTGTGTGTGTGTTCCTCTTTTCAGCGGTGGGGAAGCTGAGTGGGCAGGAGTCACTGTGCTCTGGGCAGGTGGAGATTGTTCAGGCCAACGTGGTCTTTGACATTAGCAGTCTAATGCTGTACGGTACTCAAGCCTTGCCCATTCGTATGAAGATCTTACTGGACCGTCTCTTCAGCGTCCTCAAACAGGAGGAGGTTCTGACCATCCTCCATACCCTCGGCTGGACTCTACGCGATTATGTCAGAGGATACATTCTGCAGGTACATTATCCATCCCTCTTTTCACTCACCATCTCTTCTCCTTTCTTTCTCTCTTCTCTATCTATCTCCTCCTCTCTCTTTTTTAGTTTGCTGTCAAGCAAATATCAGATCAGAAGGTATGTGTTAGACACAGTGAAAATAAATAAATAAATAAATAAATCTCTCCTTCTACCAGTTCAGGGTTTTTCTTCCTTTGGGACCTGTTCTATTGTCAGTCTCCATAAGGCAGCATTTCTATTTGGTTGATTCCATTCATCAAATGAAATCTGACGGAACTGTTCGTTTAGATCTTCGTCAAAAATCAGAGGACTCGTTCTTAGAACTTTACTTCTGGTCCCTTCACTTCTGTTCAGAACGAGAAAAGACACAGACTGACGTGTCTCTGTGGCAGATCTGTGTGTCATTCATGCAAAACTCGCCTCGCATCTGTTCTTAAAGACGTATGTGTGTGTGTGTGTGTGCGTGCGTGTGTGTGTGTGCGTGTGTGTGTGTGTGTGTGTACGTGTGTGCCTGTGTGTCACTTGTGTGACAGAGGAACCTGAGTTCAGAACAGACACCAGGCAGCGGTTTTCCAGGCAGCTCACAGATGCTTTCGTCTTTATGCCACTGTGCTCTGAGCTCCGCACGTGTTAGATTTACTTCAATCCTAACATGCAGAAAACAGAAGGCTGAAAAAAAAGAAAAGAAAAGAAGAAAATCTACAAACACAAAGACATGTTCTGTTGGCCACCAATTTACAGTCTCATTAGTTCTCAATCAGAGAAAATATGATTTAAATATTAAAACATGCAAACTCAAGGGAGCTAATCTGTGTAGTTCTGCCTTTAGTGTTGGCTGTGTTTAGTTAAAAGCTTAACACTGAGAGTCTGTGTCTTGGGTTAATGTCATGAAAAGAAAATAAAAGGAAAGGAAATAAGAAAAAAAGGAAATATTTCACAGAGAACGAAAACAGAATAGAGAAAACAAGATGTTCGCCAGTTCTTCTACAATCGTATACATACACTATCTAAAGGATTTTTTTCACAAACAAGAAAAGAATATAGAAATAGAGAAACTGCAGGAAGAGTACTTCTGGCGTGACTTAATATACATGTGGTCTCATATAGAATATGACATGCAATACAGAGTGGTTCAAACATCATGCTTTCCAGTCAGGTTAAAATCTGATGCTCCTTTACAGACTCCTGTCGTAGACCAAATCACGCACACGCACACATACACATACATGCACGCACACACACACACACACCCACACACGCACATGTACACACACATACACACACGCGCGCACACACACACACACACACACACGCACGCACACACACACACACACACACACACACACACACACACACACACACAGACTACTATCATTATGGGAGCATAGTGGAGTTGAGGTGTCATGACCTCCTAATCCAATTTAAGACAGACGCTCACGTTTACGGAGTCCTGACAATGATGATCATGTCATTAAGATAATATCACTGGTTATACTGGTGTCATGGTTCTAATCTAATAACCATTGTGTGTGTGTGTGTGTGTGTGTGTGTGTGTGCGTGCGTGTGTGTGTGTGTGTGTGTGTGTGTGTGTGCGCGCGTGCGCATGTGTGTGTGTTTTTGTGTGTTTTTAAATCAGTAATGGGATTCTGTTGGATAATTGCACTGTCATATACCAGACCTCTTTCTGTCTGTCCAGTATAAACTGATGACAGGACCATTAACAAAGTAAACCTCTGTCAGCAGCAATGCACGATAATATACAACAGAACACACACACAGACACACCGACAGACACACAGAGGGACATACAGACACACACACACACACACACACACACACACACACACACACACACACACACACACTGAGTGATTTCTTAGGCTCCCCCTGTAGCTGATTGTGAAGAGTTTTTGTCTTGTTGATCAGGAGTGTCCCATGCTCAGGATTATGGGTGTGAAGGGTTGCTGGACCACGCTGGCTCACAAGGATTGCTCTCCTTCTTGCAACTATCTGACAATCAAAGGCAACTGAGCCACTAGTGTATTAGTTATAATTAAGCAAGTTATAAGTTATAATTGCTGTTATTGTGATTGAATTAGCTGTCTCTAGGCTTTTTTTCTTAGTCCAATTTAACAGTAACTTCGTTGCCATGGAGAAAAAAAGTGCTACAGGCTTGTACCCTCTGGTTAAACACGGGCTTGCTGAGAGAGGAGGGGGTGGAGCTGCTGTAATGTATATTTAAGAACAAATCCAACATTTAGTATTCATGTGTTCAAGGAATTCAAGTAATTCTCTCTTTCTTTGTCTATGTCCTTTCTCTGTTATTGCTCTTCTGATCTCTTCTCGTCTGTTCTCATGTCATTCTATGGACCAATTAGTACATATCACTCTTTGAAAGGGAGAGGAAGATAGAAACTGAATCTTAACAAGCATGTGATGCTCTTCAACTGATAAATGTCACATATGGAGAGAAACACACACACACACACACACACACACACAGCCCAAGGATGAAGTCTGTAGGAATGAGCTGATTATCATAATTCAATTTATAATCTAAAATTATACATAAGAAGAAGAATTTTCTCTCACTCTGAATAAGTTTACGACATGCAAGGGTCACACTACTCATGCAATTTTTTGTCAGAATTTGAACATCAAAGATTGAGCAAAGGATTGAGTTATAAACAGTTTATAACTATAAATTATAAATAGTTTATAAACAACTATTATCAGAAAGATACACAATTCAGAAAAACTTCAGCAAACACTGAGGTGAAAATCTCCTTCCTGAATATTTGAATCCATGTACAAACATCCATTAACTTTCTTATCTATAAACTGTGCTCTTTTCTTACAAGGTGCTGGACCACTAAGTCATCAAGAGTCTTTGTGATACAAAAACCATAATGAGCATAAACAAATTTTCTCTTCTGTACCCTAATGCTTCTGTAGGATTCCATGGGGAAGGTTCTAGACCGCTGGGTGATCATGTCTCAGGAGGAAGAGCTGGCGACCTTGCATCAGTTCCTTCGTTTTGGCGAAACCAAGTCCATCGTTGAACTTATGACGGTTCAGGAACAGGAGGGCCTCCTGGCATCCAGTATTAGGGAAACAAAATCAGACTCAGACATCCAGTCATTCATCAGAAGCACCAAACTTTGCCCTAGCCCCAGGTTACAGTTTCACACAGAAAATGGTAGAGTCAGAAGCCAGGCCTCCCCAAGCCTGCATCACTTTGAGAACCTGCCGGGGGGGAACCTGTCATTTCTGCTTCCCTTTCAATATTTGAGTCTATCCACTGCCCCCCAGCAAGGCTCGGAAACCACACCCTCACATGTATTAGAGTCAGCCACCCTGGCCCCAAGCCTGCAGCAGCCTGGCCAGGTAAAACACAACAACAACACCGACAGCAGCCAATCAGAAATGGCATCTCCATATTTCTCACCAGTCAGAGCCAGCAACAGCCCTAAAACCATCACAGCTAATGGGAGAGGGGATCCAAAGAGGATCCCCAAAGCCATGGATTTCAAGAGTGCGTCAGATAGAAACATATCAGGATCAACGAAACAGCAGAATCACCTGCAGTACACCGGCAGTCTAAACGAGTGCATTTCATCAGTCAAAAGCGAGTCTGCACTCCTGTCGCCTGCCTCTTCCTCTTGTTGGGGTTCACGAGAGCGTAAGCTGGGAGCAGCCATGAGGAAGGGCCGCGTGTGCTGTAATGCTTGTGGAAAAACTTTTTACGATAAAGGGACGCTGAAGATCCACTACAATGCCGTGCACCTGAAGATCAAACACCGTTGCACCGTCGAGGGATGTAACATGGTCTTCAGCTCGCTGCGCAGCCGCAACCGCCACAGCGCAAACCCCAACCCGCGTCTGCACGCGCCTGCCCTCCGAAACACCCGCTCTCCAAAACCCCCCCAGCACTCAGTCACGGTCTCACCCAGCGAAGGAAAGCCCCAAATGGGTCTGTCTCCCCTGAGCTTCCCTACTCCTCCAGTCCTGGAGCCTCAGCAAAGTTCACTGATCTTTCCACTGGTGAAGACTGTGCAACCATTGTTACCATTTTACCAAACGCTGCTGTCGTCAGGGAATACGGTTAATCCCTCTATTTCCACATCCTCAAGTCCAGTGATCAGTAAGACGAGCAATGACAAAATAGAAATCAATCTACAACTGCACACTCAGCAGTTCCAGAGATCTTTCTTCGGGGACTCTCCGTTACAAGGCGGGCCCGTTTCAAGACCACAGACCACTGACTGTGTCTCAAACGTTGGGAGTGAACCAATGCCCAAGAAGAAACCACGGAAGTCCAGCATGCCGGTGAAAATTAAGAGAGAGGCTCCTCCAGAGCAGGAGAGATGTGACTATGAAAATGACAGAAATGATGATGATGAAATAAAACTACAGTTCAGCAACGCTCAGAGCCATATAAATGGAAGAGAAATCAATGGTAAGTGCTACCAGTCTCACTCAAACAACAGCACCTGCTTCAAAGATGACAACCATGCTGCGACAATCCACAAACCTCATGAATACAATCACACAGGTTACATGTATGACCAAGACAATGGCATCCAATGTGATCATAATGATGGAGATAAAAATCCTGGCAATGCGGAGGAGAACAGGGGTGAAGAGCCAGGACAAGCCACAGAGGGCTGTTCTCAGAACAGTGAGAGAGATGACTATGACAAAGCGGACAGTCATAGAGGACTGGAACACAGAGGAGAGGAAGAAGAATGGAGAGAAAAGAAAAGAAAGAGGGATGAAGGTGAGGAGAGGTGTCACCGTCCCTTAAAGATCAAAGATGAAGTATTTGATCCCAGCTATGACCTGCACTGTAACAGATATTACCTCACAAGTCTAAGTGAAAAGGCTGTTATCACCATAGCAACAGAACAGCTGTCCTCCCTCCAGGAAAGATTGGCTGCCACCGTGAGGTACCAGGATAACGATGAGCGTGAGAAAGAGGACAGAGATCACTGAGAGATGGAGATCAGCCATTAACACTGGTAAATTTCTCAATTCTCTCTCTCTCTCTCTCTTTCATTTGTGTAATTGTATTTCCTTGATCTCTTTAAACTCTATTCCTCAGAGTTAAGTCAGTCAGAAATTTTTAAGTAAGTCAGAAATTTTTAAGTCAGTCAGAAATTTTGTAGTAAGACTGTGGTGATGGGTAGTAAACGTGTAACCGTGTTCTTCTATTACAGGAACAAAGGCAGTTTTCTCACAAACTGCTGCCAAGACAAAGAAATCTTCTCGTCAAACAGACGGCACATTTTGTTAAACATGGCAACGTGACCAGATTTACACTGAAATGCTGTCATCACTCAAGTCTTACACTCATACACTATGTTGTAATGTTGCTTCCAGAATAATATTTTATATTTGTCCTCAGACAGGAGGGTGCATGAGTCTTACATGTTGTCTCAGACAACCACAGCTGCATTTAGCAACTCACTGTGTTCATTAGTCTTAAGTGAAGTCTTTAAAAGTTTGTAGTTGTGTTTTTATTACACTTGAATTTCTCCTTGCTGTGGGAAACTTCTTGGTTGGAGTGTTCATGCTGTTCCTGGCATTGCACTGAAACACACCCAATTTCATTAACTTATTTACCTATTTATTCTAAAGGTTTTTGTTCATTCAGACATTAGCCTTTTGAGTCTTATATTCCCCCATTATCCAAGGGAGTTTAACACTCTCCATGGATACATTTAATTCTAAGGGGAACAAAACTTATGTAATTTTTGTGAATAAATGTTTATTTTTGTCTTATCTGTGCCATTATGTTGTGTCATTGTTACCCACTATCAAACTGAATCTAAATAATGAAAAGCTACAGTGTTAAGTTACAGAGGCTGAATTCTGAAGTTTTAGTCTGAAAAGTTAAATAAAGTACAGATATTGATTAGGACATTTAGGACATTTTTCAAATGTGCAGGAAAAGAAAATAATTTTCTGGCAGAACAGTGTAGATGAATATTAAAGCAGATTCAGTTTAAAGTCATTTTATATCATTACCAAATGCCATGGGCTTGTGTGACAGGAACTCACACAAGATCTCACAATCACTGTCTCCACTGTAACAACAGACCAATTCATCTGTTTCTTAAAGTTAGCATTGGAGGGATCATGTGGGACACAGACAAACAAACACACAGACAGACAGACAGACACACACACACACACACTCACAACATTCACTTAACTTTATAGCTTGGTGGCCGGCCAGTTTTGACAGGACTACAGGTTCTCCAGAGGGGTCAGTGAAGCACCTGCAGCACTTCTTTTCTCCTCCCTCTCTTTCTCCTCATCCTCTGCTCTTCTCCTCCTTCACTGACTCTACTTCTGTCTGGAGACTGAGATCAGCTGAATGAAAAAAAGAAAAAAAAAAGGGGGGACAGTTTAACCTCTGCCTATAAGTTTCACAACATTTTCCAGACAGGATTCAAATTCAGCTCTGTAGCCACAATTCACCATTACACATTGCTTGATGAAGTAAAACATGTAGGTTATGAGTTATTGTGTTATCATAACGCTGTCAGGAAAATGATGGTGTAATATTCAAATGGTGCAGACGCGTTTTGAATTCTTCATTGATGCATCAGGTCACTCCAGCAGGGGGAGACATAGGACAGAGTCAGGCTTCTGGGAGTCCACAGCGAAAAGCATAAAATAAAATAAAATAAAATAAAATAAAATAAAATAAAATAAGGACATCAAATTATTAAAATAAAGATGAATGGCTACAACAGTTTATCGCTCAAAAAGTTCTTCCTTTCGTTGTTATACTTTACTGCCCTCTCCTGGTTAAAATCATTAAGGACATGTCATGTTGCTATGAACAAGCAACAGACAGCATAATGTTTGAAAAATACATTCAATTCTTTGAGAATCATTAAGAATGAAAAATATGTACAAATTCTTTGTTATATTACTTTTTTTATTAATAGTCCTCAAAACAGAGGAAGTTTAGACTCATCAGATCTGATCAAACTGTTAAATTTCCAGATCATACCAAAACTGATATTGAAAAAGTGGTTTTCCATTAAATATACAAGTGTATGTGACATTTTGTGTAAACATAATTCTATCTATCAACTAATCTAGTTTTGAAGTGATAAACTAAGCATCAGCATGTCTCATAAGCTTACAGCCTCATCTAATGTTGAAAAAAGGAGAAAATGACAGCCAAGCCAAATCTCCACCTGATGACTGTAACAGATATTTCAATGCATAACATTAAACAATATTTTGATATTTAATTTAATTGGGAATCAAACTAACATGAAAATGACTACAAAACTAATATATAAACCTTGTGTACCTAGATTTGAAAATCATTTAACCTTTGTTCCTAATAAGACAGTTGAATTTCTGTTGCTTTCCTTGAGCGGTGTTGCTGGAATCCAGTCGGTATGTGAGACAGAATTCAGGGCGCTGACAGAGAAAGTGAAAAACATTTCTGCTTTAGGTCCTGAGTCACTGCGGTGTGGCTTTCACTGTGAGCTTTAATGCAGAGGTTTGCAGACTTTCCTTTACTCCTCTCTGCTCCATTAATTTTGTCTTCGATCCTGAAAACTGCTGCAGTGCCTGAAAAACATTCATATTTTTAATGATGTTACCAGCTCCATACATTCCACAGAAGGGAAATCTTCCTGTGTTGTCTACATTTGCTATCTAAGATTCGCAGCAAACGTCTGACATTTGCATTGAGGTGGAAACGACGATTTTTTTTGGTCAGATCATAAACTGTGTTTTCAGTTGGCAGCTGAATATCATCCCTTAATTATTTTGCATTCTTATACCAGAATTCAGTATTACATTGTTTTGACATATCACTTTCAGTGTATTTTTAAGTGATGTCCTTTAAATGATTTATATGCAGCTCTTCTGTGCTCTGGCATTTTGCTTTGTCAGTGTCCTGCTTTATTATAGACACATGACAATATGAACTGCAAAGAGAATTGAACAATTCTGTAATTTGCATGAACACAACTGCATAGGTCATATGGATGTGGTGTCCGAGCCTTTCTTTTGTTTGCTAATGTAACAGTTTTGTTTTGTTTTGTTTTTTTCCATAGGACCAGTTTCAGTGTATAAGCAACTGATTATGAAAAACTGCAATACTGAATGCAAGTGAATAAACATTTCAACAAAATTGAGAGTCTTGTAATGATTATTAATCATTGCTATGTTATTACTGCAACCTGTCCAGTTAGACTGGACAATCTGTACCATGTACCTTACACATCCTTTAATTCACTTCTACACAGTAATCAGAATGTTACTTGACTCCCCAGTCAATGAATCTATAAAGAAAACAACACCGAAACTGGGAGAAATATTGGAGAAACTGATCTGATGAAAATATTTCTGTTGTGCATGAACATGTTTTTGTATTTGTGTGTGTGTGTGTGTGTGTGTGTGTGTGTGTATGTGTGTGTGTGTGTGTGTGTGCATGTGTATTTGTGTGTGTGGTGAGAGCAGAGGTGTACGAAACACTTTCTGTTTACATCCCTGGATATTTCAGTGTTAGAGCCTTGCTCACACACTTGTTTCTGTGGACTGAGACACCCCTGACTAACCTGACATGGCTATTCTGCTGTGCTTCACATTATTCAGCTTCAACAGGCAATCTGTGCTCACCTGAAGAACTGAGGTGAACACAGGTTTTGTAGGTAGAGAAGAATTGTCAATTACATTTGCTATACAAATGTCGTATCTCTGTTTGGGCCATACATTCAATGTTTACCTGACCCTGAACACAGTGAGTGACCATATGCTATATCCTGATATATCTTGATGCTGTATTCTGATAGAGGATGGTCATCCCTAATCACACAGGGGTTGTCAGTGACGGATGTGGATAAGCGAAGCCCTTTCTATTGCCTATGTCCAGTTTGCTTGTTGCTAGGACAGATGCAGGTTGAAACAGGCTCTCATGTGATTGGTTTACGTCCAGATTTCCACAGCCAATCAGTATCAAATGCGTTTAATGTCAGTTGTGGAAAATATATGTTTAAAACATTTTTAAGTGGACTATTTTATTCTTCGTTTATCTGAACGTTTTGTAAATAAACTCCTGTTTCCGATGTTTATTCTGCTGCCGTTACGCGTGAGCAGAAGCGCGTTTGTGGCGCTACTGATGCGGGATACGGCGGCAGAGAGCAGGAGACAGCGGTCTCCGTGCGGCAATGGCGGACAGGCACTGGAAGACGGAGCGGAATAGAGAGGAAAGGAGTAGGAAAAAATAAGTGGATGTTGCATTTATTTACTCTAATTTTAGAAAATAATCATCCTGCACCGTATTATGGAAATTACAACACCTTGTAACTCGTCTCAAATGGAACGGTTTGTGCATTTTCATGTTTAAGGGACATAATCGATTGTAGGCATGTTGGTTGCAGTCAGATAAGCTCAACCAGTATTCGGTTAGTGTCTGTCGGCATATAAATCATAGGCCCAGTTTATCTCTAAACAACCTTTGTGTCATGTGCAAAACTAGGGAATGCATAGTGTTGTTTTTGCTTTGGTATCACGTAGAAAAGGAGCGATTGCCGTTTTGACGTGTCACTTAATGGACATTAAATATTGTTATGATTTATTTGTCAGAATCGAGTTGAATCACCATACTTTCTTAATTAGGAACGTAAGCGGCCCATGAAACCTCGTCTGCGCTGTCAGTCCCTTTTTGACGGTTTATGTTTTTGCACTTTGCTGTATAGGCTGTAAATAACGTTCGTAACTGATGTTTTAGTCGCACTCTCGAAACGCTCTCCTGATATTTCACCTTTGTGCAGATGTGATACATAACAATGTGGTGCCTTAGTTAAGTGTTGGTACGTTTTTCTTAAAAGATGCATTGGTAACTTTTAGATGAAATTGCCGGGGAAACACAAGTAACTTAATACGCTCTTTCTTCCTCTCTCTCTCTCCCTCTCTGTCTCTCTCCCACACACGCACACACACAAGGAGAGAGACAAGAGTATTGTCTGGTTTTTCTTTTGTGTTTAGTGAATCCCTGAAAAGCAAATAAGCTTTGTGTTGTTCTAAATTTTCAAATCACAGACACACACACTCAAACACACATACTTTTATGCACACGTCACTGGAGCTAAATTTCTGAAAATTTGAAAACTCACAATTTACAGATGTGCATTATTTCATCTGTAAATTTCTTTTTCGCTTTATTTACTGTATTTTTCTCTTTCTGACAGCTGGACATAGAAATGTTAGAGATCTACAGCCTTAATCAGGTAAATAGCCTCTGAGGGCCTGACCAACACACTCTAATTTGTCCATCCTTATGTAACATTTTGAGTGTTAATGAGTGATTTCACTGCAATATCATTTACAACATAGAGTATATTATCTACAGATGGCTGAGATACACCAGCATACTGCAGCATGTAATATGGTTAGTATTGCATGTCAGGTCTAAACAATGGGATTTACTTACTTGTATATATATATACACACACACACACACACACATACAAGTATGTATATGTATCTTTGAAGTTATTCAGTTCCTGGAAAATTTCAGAGGCCCATGTTGTAATGAAGGCACAATGTAAACAATAATGTCACAAGGCTTAAATTTTAAATTTTAAGCAATTTTGGACATTTAAGAAAATCTGTATTCTGCTAATGTCAAATGTCTCCTAACCTGATCGTAAGAGCTAAGCACGCTACACTAGTGCTGAGGACAAGTGAAATATTTACACGTGGAAATGAATCTTTTATTTCTAAACTCAGGTCTCGAAAAAGAAAGTAGACTTTGTCATGAAAGCCCCCCAGTATATTAAATCAGATGGTAGAATCTGAAAATAGAAAAACGCAACTGATTTCAGAGCGTCCTCTGGTTTTTTGGTTTGTTTGTTTTTTTGTCTCTGTAGACATATTTGTAGGGGTCTCGCGGAGCTGACCCCATCTCCCAGGCAGCAGTCGTGGAGGAAGAGGAAGAGCGTTTGTTTCGGTGGCGCCACGCCCTGCTGCAGGGTATGGAGTACCATAGTGCTGGAACGCTACCGCTCCTGGGTAGCCCACGCTACTGCCCGGGGGTCAACAGTGCCAGTGGCTATCTCTGTCAGACTGGACACTGCTGTGGAGAAACTGGCTGCTGCACATACTACTATGAGCTCTGGTGTAAGTCAACAACTTAACCGCTGTAAATCCTACCGTGAACGGCTGAAATAGCAGTGAGTTGCTCCTGTCATAGGCGTGGCATCTAACGTGCCAAGCTTTGATTTAAGCCCATGAGAGATGCTGATGTAAACTCCGTCGCTATAGCGGTCTTAAGCGCCTCATACTTTGGTGGGTGAAAGTTAGATAGCAGTTTTGGGAATCTTTGTGTAAACTATGTCTGTACCACAAGCTCATAGGTAGCAGTGGTATAAACCTTTATATGACAGTGAGTTGTGGTGTGTGTGGGGGGGGGGGAAGTGTGTATGTGTGCTCTGTAAGCTATGATGTAATTGCTTGCATAAATTTTGTGGTGTGTTGTGGTGGTGTGTGTGTGTGTGTTACAGGGTTTTGGCTGCTTTGGAGTGTGTTGATCTTGTTCAGCTGTTGCTGTGCGTATCGTCATCGTCAGGCTAAGCAGCGTGTTCAGCAGCAGCAGCGACAGAGAGAGATTAATCTCATGGCCTATCACGGAGCCTGCAGCTACCCCTCCTCTATGCTTGACCTCAGTATGAACTCCTCCCTTTCTCCCTCTCCTTCTCCTAGAGTGTTGTCAGTACAGGTTCTGTCATTACAAACATGTTTAAAGATGACAGTATGGATGATGGTGGAACACCTGTGCATACCTCAGTGTGTGGTATTTTCTTGTTCCCACCGTTGTGTTTAATGAAATCTAACATGTTGTAGCTAAATTGCATTAATAGCAATTCGTTAGTTAAAATATTGTGTAGGATACATTAGTAAATAACACGTACAATAACCATGATTGATAAACTCTGCAATCTGATTGGCAGGTTTCCTGGCCTCGCTTAAGCTGCCGTCCTATGAGGAAGTGGCAGCCCAGCCCAGCACTCCGCCCCCTCCTTACAGTTCAGTTGCGTATCCCAGAGGCTCTGCGCACCCCGGCCCAAGTCACATGATCTCATCCCAGAGTTCCGACAACTATACCAGCTGCTCCTGTGACTCTTGTTGTCCATCATCGCCTTGTAGCTCCTCCCCTTCATCGGCTCAGCTGACAGATGAGACAGACACTAGCCACTCCTCTACACCCTCCCACAGCGGAACAGGTCAAATCCCCAGTGGAGCTGGATTTGGCCAGTCAACCCGAGTTTCAGAGGCACAAGACAAGACTGTTGCTACTCCGTCCCCTGACGGTGGCAGTGATCCTGAGCATTCACCTACAGTATGTGCTGCCGAACTCACAGGAATGGAGCCCACTTTAGCATCAACCTCGGTCAGCACCGTTCAGCCCAGTCAAACTAGTAAAACCAGTGATGACAGCGATACCTTTCACAAAAGCCAAACCAGTAACACTAATGAGTCCTGTCACACAAGTCAAACCCAAGACAACAGTGAAATGTGTAAACCGGATCCGACGGGTCAAATGAGTCAAATCTGTGATGTGAGTCAAACCAGTGAAAGTCACAGTGGTCAGACCATGAACTTCAGCCGGCCTCAGCCAAAATGTGATGCGGTGAACACTGACTATCCAGTGGCCCCTCCTTCTGTCCCAGCTCATTCTGCCGCCACTCTTTCACCGTTGTCCTCTCCTCACCCTGTTTCTTCTTGTCCTGTGTCTGATCCGCTAGGGGCTCTATCAGAACAGAGAGGTGACTCGTCTGTGGTGGATGAATCTCCATCCCCACAGCCACACTCTCCACCCAGACAAACCTTATTTTCTCCGGGGGTGGATTTCCTTGAGCCGGAACGCCGGGATTCGGCCACATCCGACCTGGACGTGGACCAGACCCATTTTCAACAGAGGCGGCTGACCGGCGACTCGGGAATCGAGGTCTGCCGTTGTCGTGTCGACCAGGAGGGGGAGGAGGAAGAGGAAGAGGAGGAGAGGGCGGGGTTTGAGACGCAGGAGAGCGCTCACCCGGGCAACGGTCTCCATGACAGCGCAGACTGCTCTGCTCGAACCCAACCTGAGGAGGGGGAGTGGCCAGATTTATGTGGGTCTGCCTCCTCTGTGACAAAAGGTGAAGTAGTGATCATCGCCATGGAAACCGTGTGATGTTCAGTCGGCTGTTTACTGTCCTTCCAATAAGGGCTCTGTGTAGCTGTGGGAAAGCTGGGGCACCAGATTTGCTGTAGCCATTAACAGCTGGGAACAGGCTGATTGGGCAGCCAGAGTCTGACCAGTTCATACTGGAATACTGTTCTTTCAGCCAGGATTGCCATGAGAAGTTGATAGGACACGAAACATCAGTGTTGGAGGCCATCTTTTGCTCTGTCTCGCTCGTGCTCCTTTTCTTGTCTGGCTCTCTCATTTTCTCCGTCTTTCCCCATCTCTCTCTCTCTCTCTCTCTCCCCCTTTCTGTATTCTGTTCTTATTCAGATCTCTGTGCCACTATTGGTGATGGAGATTCTGACTGTGTAATACTTACAGACAAAGGCTGTTCTCTGTAGACACACAGAGAGAGTTCAGAACCACGGACGTAGCTAACACGGTCCTCTGTGTCCACTCGCAACCGCTGCCATTGTGCCAGGAGTGATCTGTCACCACCCCTCCCATAATTCTTCTCTATGGACTTCTTTCTACAGCCCACAAAAACGTACTTTCCTTTGTAGCTATGGCTTTTGTGACCTCTTTTTTCTCTTTCTCTATCTCTCTCTGCACCTGTTGTAGCTTCTGTCTCGAGGCCTTTGTAGCAGGATCTCTCTGTTATTTGTAAGTGTTGTTTGTTCTGATAGACTGTAAAGCTGCTTGGACTGCTCATAGCTAAATATGACGCTAATGGTAACAATGCAATAATGCGTACCTGTCATGACTACAACTGCCCCACGTGCTTCTGGGTTATGTAGTTCACAGCAGGTCAGGTGGCCATTTCGCGCTATTCAGTTCACCAGGGTTCACAGTCGGAATGTAAACCTCTCTCATTGCTTCAAACACACACACACACACACATACACACACTGGCGCTTCAACTGCAGAACACTCAAGAACATGCTAGAGCACTTGAAAACGTCTAAGATCACAAGAACAGCAAACGAAGTTCTCTCTCTCTCTCTCTCTTTTTCAAATGTTCCAGAACACCAGCTTGGCCAAACAGATGCTGCACCTCAAACACTAAGTAAAAAAAAAAACTCAGGACATTGCTGTTTTTCTTTTCTTCTTGTTTAGCAGTATTTTTATGTCCTTGTGTAAAGCATTCAAACAGCATTGTTCATTTTTAACATGATGACTAGTGTTAGTACAGTTGTTAAAAACAGCACTGACATGAACTGGTTTCCATGAGGAGAGCATGCAGTCTCAATCTAACAGTGAGGACTCTGTGAAAATACTGTTAACATAGATATAGATATATAGATATGGATATAGAGAAATATTTATAAATATATATATATAAATATATATATGTAGGTACAGATTCTATATAAGCTATCTGTGTGAAAATAATATATTTTCTAAGCATGCCTTTAATTTTGGAGAGCATCCTGACAGAAGCTGGTGTAAAACGTATTAAGAGACTGAAGAATTGTTTGTTAAGTCTCAGAATGTTGCCACGTCGTTACTATGGCATTAGTCTTATGTTACTAAACCGTTACCATGGTGTCATGATGTTACCAAGGTGACCCCCTGTCCAGTCTGAGCAATAGAGTATGTTTGATGTTCATGTGTGACTGTGGAAGTGTGAAAATGTTACTTTAAATCATTTGAACACTAAACAGCTAACTGAAATTACAAAAGTGTTTCGTGGTGTATTTTTCTAAGAGTGAGAGAGTGTGATTACGAACAATTCATGAAATATTTGTGGTCGTCACACATGTGATTACAGCTCGGGCTTCATGACTAGATTTTATTCATTTATTATCCATTAGATAAAACTAATATTAAGTCCTCATAAATAACATCCTGGTCTCTGTTTTTGCCCTCATTGGTCCAGCCTTCGTTCTACGTACACAGTTAAACGTTCTAAACTACTCATAATAATTTGGAAAATAATGTATAATATTTTGCAACACTGTTGATAAATATTTAAATATCTGATGCAACTTTGTTGAAAGTAGGGGGAATATAACTGTTAAACCTTATCAGCGTTTTCAGTTGGTTCAGTGCGTTGATCACTCATAGATTCATAATGCCTTAACGAGTGAAACGTCTAAAACTACACCAGGTTTTTAGAAGTACCTGAAGACCCGAATCTGTTGCATTTATACATGGCAAGTGTTTCTACCTACACTGGGTGTGTTTCATGGATTAACAAGTGGAGAAGGCTGACACAGTAGCTGTCAGAGAACTGCATTTCATTGGTGTAAATGAGACACTTGAGGATAATGCCAAACCTATACACTTGATATTTACTCATAGTATGATGACTAGAGTGTGCATTATATTAGTGGGTATATGTATTAAGATACACACATTCACACACACACACACACACAGAGGCTTGCACATTCTCGGTTTTCAGTGTCGTGGTGTCACTGTTACTGTGTAGGACAGAGGCTGCAGCACTACGCCATAGCGCCCCTTCAGGTCAGGTAAAGAAGCCCCTGGTGGAACACTGAAGCTGAAACGCTGGAGTAGTCGACTGACAAACAGAAAGAGCTCCATTCTTGCCAGTGATTCACCCACACACACACGTGGCCCAGCCCCAAATGGCAGGAAACAGGATGGGGTTAACCTTTTGCCTTCTGTATCAAGGAAACGCTCTAAGAGAAAATGAAGAAGAAAAGGAATTTTCTTTCCATGCCTGTATAGTCTGTGAGTACATTTAGTGTGTGTGTGTGTGTGTGTGTGTTTGTGTGTGTGTGTGTTATCAGACCTGGTTTAAAATGGTCTGGCTGCTCCCACTGTTTTGGGTCATGATGAATAGCCCACATGTTGACAAGCACCCTAGTGCCTTTAGGAACATGATGCCCTCCTATACTACAGGGAGTGACAGAAAATCATTATAAAAATTTCATACATACATACAGTATATACGCACACACACACACACACATATATATATATATATATATATATATATAAAACATGACATGAAACATGAAACCATAATGTGTCACTAGATCTCCTAATAGCAGCTGCCAGTCTATAACGTTAATGATGTAACTTCATCTCCATGGTAACTCCTGGTAGTGTTCGTGCCTCTGTAGCTATGCAGTTATGATCTCAGTGGTTGCCATGGCATTTCCATACCTGGTGTCCTGCATGGCAACATGAGGGATGAGGATTGGGCTGACTGGGCGGATCCTCATGACTTCACATACCACGCTCTCCAGGAAGGGCAGCATGGACCTGTCACTCAAACACGGGGGGCGGTCCCTGCCCACACACTCATCCAGTTCAGCATGGATTTGCTCCTGTACCTATCACATGTAAACACATTACATACACATTAACTATGGACATACATACATTGTGCGTACTCATATGATGTGCTGAGAGAGTGCAGAGTGTATGTTATTGCTGCCTGTAGGTTCAAAAGGTCCAGTGGAACATAGCTATGTGTTCAGCTTAGGTATGTGGAAACCTGTGGATGATGCAGTAGGAAAGCAATGGTCCACAGCAGAGTTGTTGAAGTGGTCTCCACTCCAGCACCAAAGGCCTCTGCAGCTGTCATCAGAACATGATCATCTGTGATGTCACTCTCGTCACCTGACCCTTTCTGACCAATCAGGAGAGCATCCAGTAAGTCTCGCGGCTCCCCAGGGATAAGGGTCTTCTGCAGTGGTCGCAGATCGATACAAACACATCAACACAAAAAAGTATACCAAAATATGTGGAACACTGACGTGTGTGTGTGTGTGTGTGTGTTACCTTGTGCTCCTCTAGTTTCTTGCTCAGTAGTTTATCCCTTACAGACACACATTCTCTCAGTCTGGCTAAATCCTTATTAGGGAAAATCTGCATGTATAACAAGTAACAAATAAGTCTTTACCAGCATGTCAACACCTGATATCAGCAATGATGTTATGTATTGCATTCCACAAATACTTCAGCCATGCCTCAGCTGCTCCACGAATGAATGAAGATTAATGATCCAAAATAATAGTACAATAAAAGAATGAATAAGTAGGAATATGACAAATGGGATGTTACCCTTAACCAGGGATAGATGTCCACTAATCCTCCTCTTGCGATGGTCTGAACGATGCCATCATTGTACTCCATAACTGTGAGGAGCTCCGGGTCATGTGGCTGGTAGGAGGAGCTAAAGACCAGCCTACACACAACATTAGTGACTGCTCCCATTAGAGGCATGCTGAGGTCTAAAGGCTGCCCCCTACATGCCTGGAGGTCCACACACAGGCTGTCTGCGGCCTCCAGAACTATCCATGCATAAACACAGATAGAAATACATACAGAGATCCACATAAATACAACAGAACATATGGAAATGCATATACAGGGCAGTTACAGAGATTCAGGCCCAAAATGCAAAGACTGTCTTTATGAATCCATTATGCTTTCTTACAGTGTGAATACAAAAATAGAAACCACATTGAAATGGGGACAGGTCTCAATTAAAGTTATTTCCTATTCTGACCACTGGATGGCACTAAGAATCTAGTGACAGTAAAGGGCATGCAGCAGTAAACTGGTTTGATTGTGTGTGTGTGTGTGTGTGTGTGTGTTCATGAAGTAGGGACGGGGAAAATGATAGAGCTTATTTGCGTATAAATATACCAATAGTCTGCAGTTTGCTGGATCCTTCTCCAAACAGACTGAATGAGGCGTGTACTAGTCGCCGATGGCTCTTCCATAAGGGGCTGTAATCTGCAAACGCAATGTCCTTGCCCCCTCGAGTGAGCAGCTCTGTTGTCACCTTAGAGACAAAGTGAAGAGGAGAGGGGATTAAGAAAGTGCAGGGGGCAGACAGGGCTTCCACGCAGTTTGTATAATCGTTCAATTTAAGAAGGTCATTCAATAAATAATTTCAAAATTTGCCCCTACAAGTATTATCTTCTAATCTGTGAGAAGTGAGGGAACATCTTTTTTTAAATGAAAAATATTATAACGAATTAGTGCTCTCTGGGATTTTTACTTTTTTTTTTTTTTTAGCTTGTTTTGTTTTCTGCTAATACTGTAACACAACTGAATATCACACATATGTACAGACACACACACACACACACACACACACACACACACACACACACATGCATGCCCATTCAGACAAACCTAAATGCAGCTTCATTCACGTTCAGCTTCATTCACAGTGCGTACATGCAATCATTCAGTTATGAGTCATGTTTAGACACTTACACATGCACATACTCACAAGTTTTTTTGTTTTTTTTAACTCACCATTTTTGGGCGCCCAGCAAACTCCCTGCCTTTCTGCAACAGCACCTCTCTCACCGGATCGATTTCACTGACCACCAGTGTGTAGTGTGGACCCAGGAAGAGACCAAACAAACCCCCGTATCTGCTGGCCAGCTGGGTGAAGAGCAGGTGTGGGGGCAGTGGGGAGCGCAGACTCAGTAAACTGCCCAGGAAAGGTACCGTCGGCAGGCATGGCACAGTCTCACACATCCTCGATGAATGACGCCGGCCCAGCATCCACTTCATCGACATGGCAACCAGTGCAACAGCTAGGCAACAGAACAACAGGGTAACCGAGGAGAGGGCCAGCATGTCCACCACAGGCATGTGCGTGTTTGTGTGATTTCATGGGTGGAATGATAGAGAGAATCCAGTCTGTCTGTGCAGTGGAGATTTAAAAACAGGCAGCGTGTGGGTGGTACATGGCCTTGATGAGAGCTCAGTGGTCATGGGTAACATGGAGCTGTATGGACCAATCAGTGGCGAGATGACTGTTACTTTGGGTGGAGACAGCATCACTGAGAGTTTAAGAAAGTTTAAAAACGTGCTAAGAGCTTCAATTGGAGGATAGGAGATAAACTCCAGGCACACATCAGAGAAACACAGCCTTGACCATGGATAGACACTCCCCAAGAACAACCTTACCCCCCCCCCCCCCAACATCCATCACCTCTCCCACTTACAATCTCTAAAACAAACCCCGTGACTACCAGCATGTCTCTGGTATATCCACTCCACATAATTACATATAAATTATATATAAACTATGCGCACATATTTTATTATACATACATATTTATAATTCTTATTATACGTATATATTTATGTATGTATTTATTTTTCATCAGTTATCTCCTAATCGGGGATACAATTTTCGTCAAATTGTATACAGTCTTATAGGGCTCCCCCTCACTAGGAGGCCATCTCAATGTAGGTGAGTTACGCAAGCACATGCTTCCTCCTACACCAAGAGGCTGTTATTCAGTGCTTAACAATGGCATTTCGCTGTTTCACCGGGACATATCGCCTCTTTGCTTCCCCCTACTGTTTGATATACTTCATTACTATTAATGATACTTTGAGGGATCAGTAGGCCCACTCTGCTCACTGTGTACATTGTAGACAGATAACGTGGCTTGGACCATTGCTTTTCACGATTGTTAAGTGGACCCGGTTTTGTCATTTGAAGGCAGACTTGAGACAGTTTTGGATAAATCCGTGCGCATGTTTTTGTTTCTTGTGTGCGATGAGTAATAAACACAGAGAGAAATATCTGTAGCCTATAGCTGCTCACTCCGTGAATTATAAATTAAATGTTTTCTTTCTAAGCACGCCTTGTGTTCAGGGTTTCTCACAGAATGTGAATAAACTATAACACTGCAATTCTATCAGCCAACCTTGGCCATCTCTCTCCCGACCAGCCAAGGTTGGGCAGCTGGATAAACATCGCTCACGCTGCTAATGGCAGACTACGGCTGGTTATGACCCTGTTAGTGGGACTGCGCCCAGCACGTGCATAGATTCCTGTTGTGTCATGATACAAAATCTAACTTCTACTATTAAAATGTGTTTGGCTTCGTCATTTCTATCTTATTAGTATTAGACATGTTAATACTAACACTAATACTAATAGGTCTACTGTAATAAATAACGTCAGTGCAGTATCTGAAAATCATGGTTAGGGCTCTGGATTAGTTTGCTCGGGTCTCAAGGAGTTGGATAAGGGGAGTCGGATTCTCTGTTTTGTTTTGTTTTAAACTATTAAAGCCTACTTACACTTGTAGTTTTACTTTCATCAGCGCACAGCATCTTCAGAGACGAATGTATGTGCGCCCTAAATTTGTTGGCTTAATTCCAATCCTCCACAGGTCCATAGCCCGGCTGTAGGTGAAACGTTACTGACAGTCACACGTAACTTTGCTAGTTCCGCAGCCAATAAGCGTGTGGTCAATGACTAAATACTCAACTGTGATACACAATCTGTCACCTCTTACGTTTTCACATTGACCTGTGACCGCACGTTTGCACTGACCGGACATTGCACTGTCCTTGTGGCATACTTCTACAGGACCTCACGCAGACAGTTAGGTGTGTTTTTGTTTTTCTTCGTTCGATGCAGAGAGAGATTGACCAGGGCTACCCTCACAATGACGTCAGAAATTAACCGCTGGACAATATGAGGCGGCAGATTCAACTAGATTTACTTCAACTCTGTAGTCAACAGAACTACGAGTAGTATCCTAGCAATAAATTTGAACTTCATCCAGATCGGTTTTCTCAGTATTCTTATGTGTGCATTAACAGAACGTCAGCTCTCCAAAAATAACCATTTTGGCATCTCTTCGAGATATTTCGACCACCCGTGTATGATTCATAGTTGATGTGTATTGCCATCAGTGTTTTCCTTTCCAAAAAATGAAAATTATGTATACTCGTTCTACACGCTCATGAAATAATAAGTAATGGAACGTTCACTGGTTTACCGCTCGAATTTTCACTGAGTTCATAAAGGAGGAGTAAACCCTGTTTAACAGTTACATGGATATTTGACACTTTTTCTGATAAGTTATTTCAATAAATTAGACGGACAGAGAGATTTGCCCTCAGCTAGTCAGTGCTGTTATCGTTTGCTCTTCACATCTGTTTAAATAAACAGTGTTCCCACGCATAGACAGAGAGGAGTTGCAAGTGAGTCCTTTCAGCCGTCTGTCGTATAGATGTAAACAATAATGTATAAAAACCTGAGTGGTAGGCGTCAAGAAGAATCGTTCGGACAGGACAGCGCTCGTAGCATCGGATACACAGCTGTGCCTCTCCTCTACAGGCCAGATTTAATTCTGGATCATAAAGTGCCTGCACACATTACCAGAATAATCATTAATGTTTATTCAAGAGTTTCCAAAATGAATGACTTAGTCCTCGTACTTAATGACATTTCATGACTGTAGAGAACAGAGTAGGCGTGAACGTGTGAGAATCTCCTGCAATGCTAATTTTAAAAATATGAATAGTTTTACATCATCATTTGAAACTTCTGAGTCATATGCATGTGTGTATGTGTTCGTAGTGAGTCAATAGATTATCAGATTAGGAACTCCTCATTGGTGTCTTTGATTACGCAAAACATGCGCGCACACACACACACACACACACACACACACACATACACACACCACACACACAACCAAATTTTGCTTCCAAGAATTTACAGTGTTTATTATTTCATTTAATTTTATTTTCAAGTTAGCACTGTTCATTTCTCATGAATGTCAGTACCTTTAAGTGTCCTCTTAACAGATACACTGATAAGGCTCAGAAACTAAATATTCGTAGAAAACAACAATGTGTGTCTGTGCTTTGTCATCTAAGATGTGTTGGAATCAGTGGTCAATGCGGAAAGCAGGAGAAGACTTTCCATGAAGCAAGTCTCCAAAATAAAACCAAACCTCACAATCGTAGAATCTCTTCTTGAGAAACATACACCAGCATCTGAAAACGAAACACATGAAAACAAAAGCGAATAAGAGAAGAGAGATCAGTTACAGATATCCATGACCTCCTTAGAGATCAATGATGTGTCTTTATAATTGTGCAATCTTATCTCCTTTCTTTTCTTGGTTGTCATGTGGTATGCAAATGTTTTCCTTGGCACTGTTATACATTTTTATGGTGATGACGGCCAGTGTTTCTGTGTTCTTGTTTTTGTTTGTTTGTCTTCCAGAACCTATAATAAAAAGTTAAACACAAAAAAAAGTAAGGGAAGAGAGGAGGTACTCCCCATTGCACTGTCCCCACTGTCAGGACCAGGCATCACTAAGAGCACAATTATAGTTATGTTTTGGGAGGGTCACCTGGACAGGGTATGGTCCATACCATCCCATTCAGCAGCTCTTAGTGTCAGTGGGGTGTCTGCTCAGTTACCAGCAAATCAAGTGAAATAGTGTTGGGCTCCACACACGTTACCTTCCAGTGGAGACGTTTATACTCTGGCAGGTGAAGAAAGTGAGAAGAAACACTTTTTTTAAATACTCAAAAGCTGCTGGTTTGCTGTACAATATGAATGAACACTAAAACACACAGACACACACACACACACACACACACAGACACTCACACACACACACACACACACACACACACACACACACACACACACACACACATTTATGAAAATAATTTGGAAATGTGAGTCTTAGTTTCCTCTTTCTGATTTGTTTATGTGTTTGTTTAGGTGCTGGGCCAGTTTATGGTATGAGCTATAACTGACCACACCCTCATCACAAGCTTCCTTCATCATTACCTAACCACAGTAGACTATGAGCAGGCCAGGTGCATTTGTTTGCATATATATCTCACACACAACACTCTCTCTCTCTCTCTCTCTCTCTCTCTCTCACACACACACACACACACATGTCCGTTGTAGTTTGAGTTTGCCATAGTTTGCAGTTTGAGTTTGAGCATCTGAGTAATTGAGCCATCATCTGTGCGTTTCTTCAATTTACTAATTTTCTTTTCAGAATGGTGAGCAGACAAAAAGTGATTTTGGCATAGCAAATATTATTCCTTCCTTTTTTTCTGATCTGTCACCTTAGTGGCCTAAACACCATATCTCAACCTCTTTCTCTTTTCTTCTCTCTCTCTCTCTCTCTCTCTCTCTCTCTCTCTCTCTCTCGCTCTCTCTCTATCTATCTATCTATCTCTCTCTCACTCACTCACTGTCCTCTGGTCTAGAGCTTGGGCAATGCCTTTGTGTTACTTGTACTGTCAAGGCCTTTCTAACGCACACATGAGAGATGAGAGTACATGTTCTAAATATAGACCTGCAGCTGTAAAGAGCTGAGATGCTTGTAAGACATTGGGAGAATGAACACCTTGCATCATCTCACTCAAGGCCATCATCTCACATCAACCTATGTCTTCTACAGGAGCACTGGTATGTTAGGCTTAGCTGGTCTGAGTGTGTAGGCAGAAACAAAGCTAATCATTTCTCTGTGCAGAAGCAGCCATGCATTCCCAATAATCTATTTTTACTGTGTGTTTACTATGCTAGACCATGTTCAATACACAAATGTTGCTCTCAGTGTTTTAACTGAAAAATATTTTAAAAGCAAGGTGCGTGTGCCTTTTGTCTGTGACAAATTCAAGCCATTCTGTGCACATTCACCAGTTCAAATCGTATATTGCGGTACTTAATCCAAAAACGAGAGAGAGGTGACAGAGACAACTGTAGGCCCCTACAGAACTTGCAGCTAAACAGGCTGGAAGTTTCTCACAGAGGTTCTGGGCTAAAGTTGAGAATTTGGAAGATGTGCCAGTTGTAGGCGTGTGGGAGGCTTATTTTTAGAACTGAAGGGAAAGCCTCGCTCATGAGTCTCTCGCTAACAAGAGCGAGTTCTCCTCGTTCTCACCCACGCCTCGAGGGTTCACCGCCTTGCACCGGGGAACTCATCTCTCATTTCACACCACAAATCAGTGATTCACGTGCGACATGCTGAACATCGGCCCACATGCCCTTTATTTATAACCATTGCCATTTCTGGTCGAATTTTCCGGAATCCAATCCGCCATTCATTTACATGTTAGATATCGGCCATTCCAGTTATACGGGTTGGATGCAACTTCTCTCTCTCTCTCTCTCTCTCTCTCTTTTCCAGACAAACTTCAGGGCCCTTTTGTTGTGTAACTGATAACGCGTGGGCAACATATCAACGCGTACACAAACTTTTGCCGCGAGGGGAGTGTTTGATCCCTGTCAGCACACAGTGGAACTTTGATGAGCTAAACATTGCGCAGATCACATCATGCCACTTTGACTGTCAAATTATGTTATTAGCGCTACACGGAAGCTGCATACACAGCACCATTTTTTTCAGTGTTTGACATACTGCCACCCCTAGGTGGAGCTTGATTAGCACTTGTTAAGTGAATGCCGTACATGTAAGACTTGTAATTAGTTCTGCTTTAGATGCAGAAAATATGAGCGCTCCTTTCTTTGCTACAAGCTGTTGAACGAAACGGTGGAACTGTAGATATGCGAACATCTCTGACTTTCACGAGAATAATATCGACTGACTTATGGTCATGTTGCTTATTAATATCTTTCAGGAAAAAACATAACTTGAACATGGGCTGCTCGAGGTTGTTTATCTGAAGAACATAGTTTGAGAGTGTAAGAAAAGACAAAAGAGTGGATCTGAATTATCATATATTTTTGTGCAGAGAGCAGGACTGCGGCTCTGTTGAGGGTCGACATTTTGACGATATATATTTAGAACAGCGCAAGGTCTATATTATAAAACCAGCGTGCCCTCGTCGTTTTCAGTGACAGATAGTTTGGAATTCAGGTTCGAAAAAGAGTAAGGCAAAATTTATGATTCCGTTTTGGATGCTTTGCTGCTGTACCTGTCGACCTAACATGAACGCCGAAGTTGCCACCATTCTTTCGTTTCCCTCGAAATCACACGGTGTCATTAATAGAGCATTAAGCTATATCATAAGCTATTAAAGTGTCATTAACTAGGAGATCTCTTTTGTAATACGCCGTGGTATTTTAATACACAAGGACGCTGGCTCCACTGTATGTACATGTATGGCGACTGTAATGCTATTTCCACTTCTCACTGAATATACGTATGATAATCTCTACAATTAATACTTAATGCAAAATGAAACATATACGTTTTTAGATGGTTGTCCTAACAGATTACAAAAGAGCAATGTGCGACCGCTTTACTAGAGCACATGCGCGCCTCTGTTGCGTGAGCGGGTGGCGCTGTCTATGGTCCTGCAGCCTGAGGCGGAAGCTGCAACAGGCTTCTGCAGATAAGTGCTGGAGCATAAACTGCAATCGCCGGTGCAGTACCCCCCCCCCTCCCCTATTTATTTATTTATTTATTTATTTATTTATTTATTTATTTCAAGTTTAAAATAGTTGATTTTCATTGTGCATGCTGCAACATGAATTCATATGTCGGCTCTAAATTATATTCATTTTCTTACGTTCTATGGAGCCCTCGTGTCGCCATACACTAGGATGGAAAGGGACATTCCAATTACCTTTTCTTGGCCATGGCAGGTATTTGCATACAATATGATTGACTGATTCCGCTACAAAACCTTCAGCTTTACACTGAGAATTATGGTTGGTCGAATTTCTCAAAAGCATTGTCTCGAGCTTATTTTTCCGCATAGGGCTTCAGGAAAATCGCCACTACGTAACAGTCCCGTGCCCATTTTAGGAGGGGAACCCCGTCACATCCTCTGCCCATTTATGGGCACGAGCCGACTAGAAGCAGTACGCAGCGGGGAATCCTCATGCCGACGTAGATGACCGGAGAGGAGGAGCTCCGGTTCACCCACACTATATAAAAGAGGGACCAGGGATTCCGGTATACACATCGACAAGGAACAGAAACGAAGAACTGACCAGCCTAAAACCGCAACCAACCGTTCTCTAAAGCGAAAGGGAATCCCAAGCAGTAGCGTGGGAATTAACTGATTTGCATTTCTACCGTTAGGAATTCCTGCTTTGAATCATTGTGGTGGACACTTGTAGCTTTGGATTTGTAAGCGTCGTGACATTTTTCATCGCTTCTAATCTTCGACGACCCCGTATACGATCCGGACAACATGCTGAATACAGTGGATTTCAGCACTCTGGACTTCCTCTGTGGAGCGCTGGACAACGTTGCTAGTACTCCTCTTGCACCAGAACAAGACCAAAACCAGGGCACGTGTGTGAAAATTGAAACAGAATCCACATTCACTACCGGTGAGAAAGATTATTTTATTTCTGCGACATTTACTATGGGAGAACCTAGACGTTTACGATACTTGTAAAGTCGTGTACAGCATGTAAAGTCACTACAGCCATCGGAATCAGCAGATAAACGTATTAATAGCTTAATTATTCAGAATAGTGAAGTACTGTATATTAATTTGCATTCATTTTTAATTATATATACTTGTTGGTATCTGTGCTGCGAGTAGGCACGACCTTATATAATGTTTGTATCTCATTATGCATTAACTTGCCCTTGCTTATGTAATGACAATCCTTTTCTTCACTGTCTCCCATAGGCTGTGGACTTTTACAGCCGAAAGTCGAACCTTTAGATTCGGGGTTTTTCTCTGACCCGAATGACTGCGCAAATGACGACCTGCCGCCTTCTCCGCTGGCCTACACCGGCAGCTTCTACACTGAATGCGGCGAGATCCCCCCGTGCAGCGCAGACGCACTGCTCAACATGATTACCGAAATCGTTGGTATCTCCTCAGCTCCCATGTCTGACGATCTGTCCCAGTCTCTGTGCTCTGGAACATCCCGCGGAGGCTCACTCTTCCGCCAGGAGTCTATAGGTTCCACAGCCAGCTCTACGCCTTCTCTTGGTTCTCCAGAACCTCTCTGCCCGGACTTCAAAGATGATCTCTCCGACAGTGGGATCCTACAGAAGCAGTTCCCTGTGACTGTCAAGACGGAATTTGATAGTAGCTCCCATGGATGCAGTCTGTTTGATGAGCTAAACACATCAGCTGATCGCCTCACGAACCCGACCGACGACTTGAATGACATTATTGACCTGCTTTCCCCTCTTTGTCCCGAGACAGACTCCCCGTGCGCACTGGACACTTGGATCAAACAGGAGCCAACCTTTCTGGATGAGTGTGCGCAAAATGTCTCAAATCCCTTGAAGGTCTCTTTGGACTACAATACTCCAAATACCACTACGTCGCATCTCCTGAACAACTTCTACAGACCCATGGCTTTCCCTCACACTGACGCTCAGAAGTTCACTGGCTCGTGCGATGTGGGCTACACGAACACTACGCTCTCTGAGGCCCTGGACTCACTACTTTATGCGTCAACGCTCATGCCTAGGAACAGAGCTCAAGTGAACAAAGTAGCGGGTCGCAACAGGAGAGGCGCCGTGCGAGAAAAACCTTTCACATGCCCAGTGGAAAGCTGTGAGCGGCGCTTTTCCAGATCAGACGAGCTCAACCGCCACGTGCGCATTCACACAGGCCACAAACCCTTCCAGTGCCGCGTGTGTATGCGTTGTTTCAGCCGCAGTGACCATTTGACAACCCATATGAGAACGCATACCGGCGAGAAACCCTTCTCCTGCGATGTCTGTGGTCGCCGCTTTGCGAGAAGTGATGAGAGGAAAAGGCATGGGCGTGTGCACCTGAAGCAGCGAGAGAAGATGCAGCAGAAGACAGAACTCCTCGCCTCGTGCGCCTTCTCTTTACCGCCATTTATGTGAGACTGCTTTGCGTTTCTGTTTTGAGAAACCTCTCATGACAGACACGTGGATAAAATCAGCAGGTCAATGTTAACCGAGTGTCCTGCCTGATTAGCCCTGTCAGGAGAAAAGTAGTTCAACTGAACAGAACTGTAACGGAAACTGAATTGCGCTTGTAATTAATAGCATGACCAGTTACAAAATGTCAGCTTGTTAAGTGACCTGGGCATGTCTTTCGCTACGTCTGTTCTCTGCGGTGGCGAGCGTCTCTATCACGGTCGCTACAAAGATATATTAAGATTTCAGCACCTCCTTCATGGACAGTTCCGACACTGCCACTCAGTAGGATCGCTGTTAAGTCTTCGAAATCTACTTCTGACATTATCAAGTTGTTATGAAGTTTCAAAAATTTGCTTGCATGTTTTAAATGAACTTTATAAAAATTTATTTGTCGTTGCTCAGAGACCATTTTGCGTGGGAACGTGTTTTATATGTTACATCTTTCTATGAAATTGTTGTTGTATTTTAATACTTGTACATTATCCCATACATTTGAAAACTACATCGAATGATGACAATAATAATATATTTGTATAAATCTGACTGTATTTTTCTACCGTTCAATTTAAAACAAAAATGTGTCCTTATACAGATTTTCAAAGGAGATTGTATTTAACTTTTTCACTGGAATGTGCTGCGATGGTTCTTGTGTGAATCAGTCGTGGAAACACTTCAACATAGTAGTTGAGTTGCAGTAGCACACATAGCTGTGCACAGATGGCTGGGTATTTCTTTCTGAGAAAGGCTACGGTCATCCACAGAATTATTTGCCTTATAGAGAAAACTGTACTTGTGCAATTAAATACTGTTGACAGCCTTGTGGATCCTTTGAAGGCTATTATGAATGTTTATGAAATAAACGTTTGAATTATTAACTACATTCGGACTCTGGCGCTCATTAAAGTCGTTGATTTTTCCTTTTTTTTGTTTTCTATTTTTCGTCAGTATCCACAGAAAACTGTAGAAGCCGCGTCCGGCACAAAATTGTGCTTTTGGCGCCCTCGACTGTTTTGTTAGGAAAAAGCGTCTGTCTGCCTCCTCTTCCCCTCAGCATCCTATATGTATATACAGTATATATATATATATATATATATATATATATACACACACACACACACACACACACACACACACACACACACACACACACACACACATATATATATATATATATATATATATATATATATATATATATGTATATGTGTGTGTGTGTGTGTGTGTGTGTGTGTATATATATGTATATGTGTGTGTGTGTGTGTGTGTGTGTGTGTATATATATATATATATATATATGTATATATGTATATATATATATGTGTGTGTGTGTGTGTGTGTGTATGTATGCGATCACAAAATCTCTTTTACGCCGAAACAGTCCTTTAGGTTTAGAGAACAAGTTGAATAGTCATCAGCCGTTTACCTGTTTCTGTCAATAAACGTAGAGGCATATGTTTTTATCTTCCTTCGAACCTCGAACACATTTACACACCCGGCAATAGGTACTCTCTACTAGTAGGTTAATGGGAGGATAGGAGTTTAAAAAATCGATATCATATACTATACTTCTCAGAGAAAACGTCTTTCATATCTCATGCTTCAGGATGTGTTTACAAAGCGGTGCACATAGCTTAGCTACATGCTGTATTTTTTTGAAAATGTTTTACAATGTTGTTTCAGTCATCCCCGCTTTTAACAGTTACATGGGTTCAGCCCCATTCCTAAGGAGGAGGGCGATCCAACTGTTGGGCGTCCGCTTGCTATCTAGGTGGTGTGTACGGCGTGTTTTGTTCGTATTTTTCATATGATCTCTCATTCTTCACACTGTGTTTTAGTTTACCCACGGTGTGTACTCTGCAGAGAGGTTCCCATTTTAGGATGGCAAAATCTGTGACGTCATATGCGCTCGGTCTTAAAGCGACCTTTCAGACGAGAGTGCATTGATTAATTACGCGCGGGGAGCGCTTGGACATGCGCGGGTTCGCTGGAATTCAGGTACTGAGCGCAGAGTATTGCGTTCCTATTTCAGAAACAGAAAGACGGAGAGGGAGAGAGAGAGAAAGAGAGAGAGAGAGAGAGAGAGAGAGAGAGAGAGAGAGAGACTGGTATGTGCGCGAGAGACCAACGGAAAGGACATTTCAGAAGTTCCGGCAACTGTGCATAAGAAAAACCGCTGTGGTGAGTCACGCAAAAGGAATGCACGTGAGTCTAAGGTAGGAGAGAACCGGCAGTCGCAAAACGCGCTTGCCGGGAGTTAATATTTTAAAAAAGCTTATTTTAGGAGATATTTGGAATAAGATATAATTCATGTCTGCCCCTACTCCGCCCGTTAGTTAAGTTCCGGTACATTCCGATACATCCAATGTTGATTCATGTGCAATAGTGACTTTTCATGTTGCTTTACATGTATCTGTTAAAATTTTGATATTGCGATGATTTAAGCATTAGAACTGTCAAGTAAGAATCCCACTACATTCATATTTTTACACCTTTTGAGCCTCGTGAATAGAAAAACATACTTTAATGTAGATCACGTATGATAACGTTAAATTTTACTGAGAAAATGGAAAACAATTAATTTGCAAATGATCAGTTACAGTTTCTCAGGGAATGTTGTGTCATCTTGCGGGACTCGAAATTCAGTCCGGCGAAATGATTGTGGATTTAAAAAAAAATATGACCACACTCGGGCAGAATAGCGGCTTTGTCTTCATGCTAGTCATGCGTAAGTAATGCGGAGTAAGCGAAGCTCGTCCGTTCTTTAGTACGCTAAATTTCAACAGTTTTCGAAGGGGGTCTCGCCAATCATTCATTCATTCTGAACAGAATGACACAGTAATAAACTGCATAGACAAAAATGAAGAAATGTGTTAATGATGCTGAATACGGTTGTGCTCCACAGAAAAACACAGGTTCACAGGGTGAGACAGAGAGAGAGAGAGATAGAGAGAAATGTATAGGCCACAACAAGGGAACAGGCATTAAATGATTAAATGAAAGGAGGGAGAAGGGACTTTGTTCAGACTATACTGTGCTTCTTAAAGGACTCCTTGATTTTTTCGCTCATATATATATATACATATATGCGTGTGTGTGTGTGTGTGTGTGTGTGTGTGTGTGTTTGAGGTTGTGGTTGTGTGTGTGAATATGTTCTCTTTACTGAGTGTCTGAGAGGTCTGCTGAACGGCTGCCCTTTCAACTCAATTATTCATGTTACAATATGACTACACTCTACTCTGAAAACAGTCTCTGTGGGAGAAACACACAGACAAAACGCACAAGGAGAGAGACATATAGAAAGCAGCAGAGAGTCCGACACATAAGTACTATGCATTTAGTTCATGGTCAGTAGTTAAGTTCATGTATGTGGGTGAGAGACAAGGGTTGGAATGTGGTGTGTAGTGCTGAAACGTGCTCCAGTGAGATTCATGTCTTTCCTCAGAGCCAATGAGAATCTCCCAGTGTGATGGCGTGTATGCACAGCATGACCTAATTACTGATCTGCACTGTCCCCGTTATATCACATCACTTCCTGTGAGAGCCCATGCATGAATCATTAAGATACAGAGAGAGAGAGAGAAACAGAGAAAGAGACAGAGACAGAGAGAGAGATAGAAAGAAAAAGAGAGAGACTGACCAAGCAGAGGATTTTGTTAGTCTTTTTTCTCCATTTCAGTTTTATGCCTGTTTGCGTTGTGAAATATAACATTTATACAATCGAAGAGGTTCAGAACTTTACATGCTGTCTCATCTCTTGTTTTGTAGGTCCAAAGAGAGGGCTTCTCCCGCTTTTTTCCTGCAAACTAGTTGTTTTTGAAACATCCTGACGATCATGCTGATACGAATACATCTGTATAACTTCCCTATGACTGCTGAGCTCATGTGATGATGAGATAGTATACGTTTTTTGCATTCTTGTTCAGACATGTGTGTATTTGTGTGAGAGAGATAGGGAGAGAGAGATGTCTGCTTCTGAACTTCCTTTTCACTGCCCTTACTGTGGTGAGCAGTGCCGCTTTAAGGATACTTCATCTCTCACAGCACATCTGCAGCATAATCATACCAGTGAGAGTAGGTGTGTCTACCCTACACAGACTTCCAAGGGGGCTCTGGTCCCTCTCCATCCCCAGCAAGAGTGTTCTGTCCTGGGACCAAATGAACCAGGCTTCCCCCTGCGCTTGGATCTCCTCAGTGTTCTGGGTTTGGCGTCCTCATCCCAGCTCCAATACATAGACCTTCCACAAAGTCAGATCTTTATCCAAAGGCAAATTACACAGTCTTCCTCCCCCCTCCCCTCCTCCTCCTCCACCTCTCTTTCTCCAGTCATGACGGTGGCCCTGAGCCCTAGGCTGGAGCAGGCAGGGTCAAAGTCAGCCTCAGCCCAGCTGAGGATGCCTTGGCTGGGTCGACTGGCGGTGGAGGCAAGACTGCAGCAACTTGCTATGGAGGTGCAGGAGCGGATCTCCATCCGTTTAGGAGTGCTTCAGGAGGAGTTGAAGAGGAGGACCAAGGAGGTACAAGAAGCAAAAAGAGAAAGCGACAGGCTTGAGAAAGAGAAACAGGAAGTGGAGGAGCGTGCTGCGGAACTTTCTCGGCAGGTGGATGTGTCTGTGGAGATGTTGGCAGGCCTGAGAAAAGAACTGATGCAAAGAGAGGAAGCACTCAGTCTAAAACATCAGTAAGTGTGTTTCCTTATATACGTCTATTTTAAAAAACTTCACGTCTACTTTTTGGCCTCTTATATTTGGTAGATAAGATCCCATAACTTTGCTTTCAAGTTTGCATAACTTTCACATGTCCTTAGAGAATTGTTTTGTAGCAACCTGTATCAGTATTGATTTATCAGTGACAGTGGTTTCACTTATTTTATGTCACTCCAGATACAAGCATTTGACTACAGGTAAAAAGATTTGCAATTGCAATTGCTCTACTATGATCATAATTTTAGCAATCTTCTGCTGAGGCATTTTTGGATGTGGAATCCTGTCATTTTATTCATATATTTTCATTCACTGTGCTAGTTCAGGCAGTTGTAAAACTACAGTATGACTCCTGTTGCCATGGTGATGTTTATTCTGCCCTCTAACTGGCGCTGTGAGAGCCTGGCGTCACAGCATTAAGAAATGTGGTTTGACAGTGTGGCAGGACAGGACCCCAAGGCTTTCAATGTTTGCACTGTGACTCATCAAAACAGAGAGAGGAGTGTGTGTGTGTGTGTGCGTGTGTGTCTTCGCTCCTGTTGGGGTCAGAGAGTCCACCGTCTCACAGTCTGAGCTCTGTCTGAAGAAGCGCGTCTCTTCCATCGCAAAAAAAGCACTGGATTCACTCAGAGCAGACGTTCACTCACTGATATGCCTGTGGTGAGATAAGAAATAAAGTAGCATAAGTCACAGCATAAGTAACATAACGCCTAAAAGGTGCGCATGTATCATACCTCATATGTGCACCGATAATTCTGACGTATGTCTGCGTGCGTGTGTGTGTCTGCGTGTGTGTGTGTCTGCATGTGTGTGTGTCTGTGTGTGTGTTTTGTGTGTGTCTGTGTGTGTGTGTGTGTGTGTTTGTGTTTGTTTTAGAGAGTTGTGTCAGTTAGACAGGTTCGTGAGGGACACTGCGTTGAGGGAGTTCAGTGCTAAAGCTCGCCTACAGAGCTTTATTGAGGATCTGCTGGAGCGTGCAGAGAGAGCCGAACAGCAGCTTCAGAACCTTCACACACACGCCAGTTCACAGAACACACGCACACACACACCGCTGATATCTCCCAACGGCAGCACCGCAGGCTCAAAGGCAAGTGCATATCAGGTAAGAACATTCTTAACATTTAAAATGCTCCCTGCTCCATCGTCAGAGAACCAATCCTGACTGCTCAGCTCTTTTTTTTATCATTCATTCCTCTCTCTCTGTTTCTCCCTCTCTCTCTCTCTCTCTCTGTCTCTCTCTCTCTCTCTCTCTCTCTCTCTCTCTCTCTCTCTCTCTCGCTCTCTCTCACTCTCTCTCTCTCACTCACTTTTTCTCTCTCTCATTTTTTTTTTCATAGAGAAGTTATAGCGTGTCAGGGATGTCACGACATCTGTACCAGCAGAGCGATCATCATGTCTATCCCCACAGCAGGTAATCACAGATCTGATCTTTGTGCTTGTGTGAGGAGATAAAATGACACACCAGCCTTCTCATTACCTCTCTCTCAAGGTTTTCAGGTGGGAGGATGAGGACTCTGTCAGTGGGTTCGATGGGGTGTGAGGGTGACTATGAGGGACTGACTGCACCCCTGGAGGCTCAGTATTACCACGTGCTGTGCGGGGCGGGGCGGAGGTATCCGGAGCGGGCGCCCGAGTCTCCGCGATGGGGCCTTCAGACCCTGGTTAGCACTGAGGGGGAATCAGACAGCTGGTCTCTCTACACAGCCGAGTCTCTACAGGAGGAGTGGAGACAGGAGCATATACACAGCCCAGCGCTGTACAGGACATACAGTAAAACAGGTACTACACACACATGCACGCACACGCGCGCGTACACACACACACACACACACACACACACACACACACACATACTCGTACTTCTATCTTTGTGAGGACACTCATTGACATAATGCATTCCCTAGTCCCTTACCCTAACCTCAACCATCACAACTAAATGCCTAACCCCAACCCTTACCCTAACCCTAACCTAATTGTAACCTGAACCGTAAAACCAAATCTTAACCCTCAAACAGCTTTTTGAATAAGTGAGGACCAGACAAAATGTCCTCACTTTCCCAAAATGTCCTCATTCCCAAGGTTTAAAAGTCAAACTGGTCCTCACAAGGATAACTGTACAAGTACACACACACACACACACACACACACACACACACACACACACACACACACACACACACACACACACACACATTTAACATTGTCCAGAGATAACATACATATGTTTCCCATGAACCCTATCTTAGACTAATCCTTACTCTGCCTAGATGACTCTGTAATCCACTGCCCGTCCTGTCGGCAAGGGAACGGCCATCATTATCCCCGGGCGGGCGAGTCTGTCATGTGTGTGGAGCACTTAAGGATGAGAGCGGGGCTCTTCTGTGTGTTTTCTTATCTGGACACACGAGCACTCCTTACAGCAGCTGAGGTTGTGTGTGTGTGTGTGTGTTTGTGTGTGTGTGTGTCTATAAACTTCTCTATCTATATCTCATACTCTTCGGAAGTTTTGTTAGTTGTGAAAATGTTTGTCTGGGATGCATATGTGGAAGGACTAGAGTGTGTAATAACCAGTCTGTGTGTGTGTGTGTGTGTGTGTGTGTGTCTACAAACTTCTCTATCTATCTATATCTCATACTCTTTGGAAGTTTTGTTAGTAGTGAAAATGTTTGTCTGGGATGCATATGTGGAAGGACTAGAGTGTGTAATAACCAGTGTGTGTGTGTGTGTGTGTGTGTGTGTGTGTGTGTGTGTTTGATACAGGTGTGCAGAGACTGGAGGAGTGTTGCACGTCACCCGGCTGTGTGGACCAGGGTCACGCTGGAGAACGCACGCATTTCATCTAAGGCAAGAAACACATAATACACTGAAAGACAACTCAGTCCTGCTGTGTTCTGTGCCCTTTCACCTTTGACACCACACAATGTAAATTAACAACACACAGCAGAACACGTTACAGCTTTGCTCCGAACATGGATTTTTTTTCTTGGTTATGTTATGGAAAAAACAAGTTTGAGAGCTTTTTTTGTTATTTACAAACAATCGTATCCCACTGAAGCCTTCTGTCTCTGCTGTTTCTTTACATTTTATTGATCAGATTGTCTTGGGTCCAGAAAATGTGGAAACTCCATCATTTTCAGAATGAAGATTTGTAAATACAGTTACAGGCTATGTCCTGTGATAATGTGATACTAACATAACATAATGGTCTGTTTGTGTAGTTCTTAGTCACTCTGTCTCAGTGGTGTAGTCAGACCCACACTCTAGTTCTGCAGAACCTGAAACCAAGGGCACGCGGCAAAAAGGAGAGCAAAGATGATTACCTGAAAAACACAAGGTAACATACACATTCAGACAAGAACACACACACACACATATATACACATACCCTAACACATACACACGCTCACACACACACACACACACACACACACACACACACACGCACGCACACAACCTGTCAGATGGTATGTGACATCACATGAAAATAGAAGAAAAACTACATTAGTTTTATAGACCATTCACCTGCTGGCATCTTCCTGTTACCATGACACTATTAGCATGACACAGTCAATGCCAAAATAGAGCATTTTATGCTCTCTGTGATATCACTATTCAAATAGTCTGTACACCGTCTTAGTTGCATTAAATTACACCGAGTTACATTCGGCAGATGCATTTTCCCAAAGGAACTTTCATAATAAATACATACACCACATACATAGCTAAGCCGTTACTACGAACCTCAGCGCGGTGACATGCGTGGAGTAAGTTGTGGACATTTTTAGTAGTGAAGCTTGGCTTGTGTAATCTGTATCTCCACACAGGGGCTGTCTAGAGGAGGGACTTGAGGCTGTGCTGAAGTCAGCTGGACAGAATCTGACTTACCTCAGTGTCTCTCACTGTCCATATGTCCTCACCGACAGAGCTCTGTGGCTGGTCAGCTGCTACTGCCGAGCCTTACACACTCTCACGTACAGGTCAGCTTACACACACACACACACACACATACGGAGAGAGAAAGAGAGGGAGTGTGGAAATGATGTTTCAATGTTAGAAGAAAAGACATTTCCGTGAAGGATGGAGACAAGACCAATAGCATGCATAATGTAACAACGCGTATAATGTGTGATGATATCTGCTGATATAATATGGGAATGTGTTTGTGTTGTAGGAGCTCGTCAGACCCGGTTGGTCAGGAGGTGATTTGGGCTTTAGGAGCAGGCTGCAGAGTTATCAGCTCTCTGTACATAGCACCTCTGCAACCCTGGTGAGAAATGACCATTGTTAACATCACCATCCAGCACTGTTATGTTTTATCAGAGTAATCATCGTTTCACTCCTCAGTTCAGTCATCATCATCATCATCATCACCATCATCATCATCATCAACAACAACAACAACAACAACAACAACAACAACAACAACAACTGTTAGTATCTTCACCAGGATAGTCCTCTTCCCATCCACCATCATCACCATCATCATCAGTGATCTTTCTGTCCATCATCATTGTCATTATGCTGAACAATAAGACCATCAGCACAGTAACAGTAAGTATTTCATTCTCTTTCATTTTGCTTACAGTCAGCAGCCTGGTCGCTTTAGTAACAGATGCTTACAGACAATAGGTCGATGTTGGCCTAACCTACGTCAGGTGGGAGTAGGTGGGGCTGGGTGTGGTATCCAGGGACTAACCTCACTGGGTAAGTAACCTGTAGAAACCTACTTATGTTAAGACAGTGTCTTCTTTAATTAGTCTTACAACATTATGTCTTTTATTAATTCAGGAACTGTGTTCATTTTGAGATATTGCATCACAAATTAGCCTGAAGCATCCTGACAGATGTGCAAATCTGAGCAATGTTAAATAACTTCCTTTCAACTGATTGTGAATAATTTATTCCAAAAGCTTATTATGTTTCATTCTGTCTGTCTTGCTTGATTAACTACAGAGTGATTAAATTAGTCAGCAGTGAATCAGCCATGGCTTGATTATATCTCAATAAGAGTTAGATTTATGTAAATAAAGCCAGATGCACAACAGAAAGTGTGAGGTTTTTGTAATGACCCAATTTATTAGCAAACCAAGCCTATTTACATCATGAGAAAAAATGTGACTGTATCTGTTCCAGAGGTACAAGTTATTAAAACGTATTACATACAATCTCTCTCTCTCTCTCTCTTTCTCCCTCTCTCTCCCTCTCTCTCTCTCTCTCTCTCTCTCTCTCTCTCTCTCTCCCTCTCTCTCCCTCTCTCTCCCTCTCCCTATTCCCTGCGCAGTGAGGAACTGTGTGTGTTTGTGTGTGTTGGAGCTGGACCATATGAGTGAGATGGGTCAGGAAGGAGCTGCCCAGCTGTGCAGAGAGGGACTGCAGCAGCTACACACACTCATCTTTACTTCAACACCGGTCACTCCTAAAGCCATACTGCACTTTAACAGTGAGTTTTACACACACACACACACACACACACACTGACCTATATCTGTCAGGCTGAATCTACTCTTCTCTTCCTGTGTTTTGTAGGTGTGTGTGTGAACCTCAGGTGTATTGTGGTGCAGATCAGTATTGCTGATTATTTTGAAGATTCTGAGAGTGATGAAGCTAAGAAACTCTTTGAGGAAAAGGTCAACGACCTTCAGGTGATGGTCTGCAGACTGTTCATTGTTTGTAACATTACATTCAATTAATCATAGGTACTGATTTAACGAATATATATATTTTTTTATATAAACAGGCTTTGAGAAAGAGACCAGGCCTCTCTGAGGTCCTTCATTTAAGAGTGGATGGACTCTGTTAACTTCACTGTTCTTCTGTCCTGTTCTGGAGGACCTTGACTTTTCCCTGTGTTGTGTGGAGTAGAACCTTTGACATCTTGTCAGATTAACTTATCCAAGGAGATAACAAACCCTGCCCCCCCCCCCCCCCCCCCCCCCCGCTGCTCCCGCTTGCACACTTTGTATGACTGAATTACAAAAACAGACAACTCCCTTGTCACATCGCGTTTGGATCTATCGGGTAAAATAAATTGAACTGACATCAGAGCTTCCGCTTAACACATACACACACACACACACACAGAGAGAGGGAGAGAGAGAGAGAGAGAGAGAGAGAGAGAAAAGGACAGAAGGAGAGAGAGGGAGAGAAGTGATGGTGTTAATATGTAATGTCCCTCCATGTTTGCCCTGTGAGGTGAACGCAGGAGATATCTGATCTATCAGAGTTACACTGTTAATATCATGATTAACGTGGAAAACAGACATTTCTGATCTTATGCTGAATACGCTGGGGGAGAGATGACATCTATGATGTAGTTTTAAAATTTTCACCTCAGTGAGTGGATATAATAACAGTTTTACCACACAACACATCCATAAGTATCCAAATTGAGTTTAGACAATCTGATCCTGCAACATTACATTATGTTTCTTAGAACCTTCTCTCAAACTAAAAAAAAAAAAAAGATAATTATAGTCACATGGTTAGACACTGATAGTTCTGACCTATATGCACATAAGTAGCACAATGAAACAGCAACTTATAATTTTAAGCATATGTGTTTTGAGCTATTTTGTTTGTCTTGAAGGTAAATGTTAATGTCATTGTTCAAAAGCACATTGACAGTTTAGTCTAGTTTTTGACCTGTTGACTTATCACATGTTTTTTCTCCCTTTTTTTTTTTTTTAATGTCACTTGTTTAAAAGCACACATTCCTGTTTGTGCCAATGATTCAATAATGGTGCCAATAACTAATTGAATTCTTATAAAATGCTTCAAATGTGTCAACCTCTATGACCTGCACTGTGATCAGAGGAGGAGAGAGAGGAGGAGAGGATCTTATATTTGTACTCTGCATGTTGTAAAACAATGTGTTTAATCTGGGAGTGAAGCAGCGTGATGTAAAAGCATTTAGAACGTTATCATAAAAAACTGGATAAACACTGAATAAATAACTAAAGCCCTTCTTTCTCCACCAAAGACTACAGGCTTTACTCAATAATCAAACTGTATTATTTCGGTGTCACATGGTGTTTATTTAGTACTTATACGTGTGTTCTGAATGTCCTCTTCATATGGTTGTCACATCAGAGAAAGTTAGCGGAGATGATTAATACGGTATGTGGACACAGATACTGGGGACAAAGAAGAGAAGGAGATGTGAGAACAGAAGGGAAGGCGTAGGGAACTGTTTCTTTCAATCCCAGATATTCAAGAGATCTAGGATGATGTTACCTCATGAAAAAAAAATATATATTATTGTACTGTATTTTGAACACTTTACAAAAATATATCTGTTTGTTTCCTTGGAGAAGTACAAGAATAAAATTAACATTTGGTATAAACAATATACTCACTCAATTTCTTTTAGCATCTTCACTGAGTTTAAATATAAACACGCGAAGTGTATTACTAATTATGGCCACTAGATGGTACTATTTTACACGTTACTGGATTAGTACGCGGAGGGTAAACAGGATTCAAATTTAATGACTATATGAAAGACCAGTGTTGAGGGATCAAACTGTGATGAAATAGTATATAGTGTGGTGTGTATTGTACATATTAAAAAGTGTGGAAATATACATTTCATTAATAGCATATATAAACAGCATCTACCTATAATAGCAAATATGATGATTATATTCCGTTTACTTATCACATATAAACATGTCTCCCTCTTCATTTTATCTTTGCTTTTCTAGTGCTGTATATGAAATGATGTATTTTGTTTTCATCTGAAATGAATTTGGCTGAATAACACAATAACAATAATAATAATAATAAAATAACAAATAGGAAAAAGGGAAGAAAAGGCCACGGTAGCAGTGACTATCCAGAGTGGACTGGTTTGTTCCTTTTACGTTTTTCTCTGAGCTCATTTGGTCTGAGGTATCCAAGATCACACACAAGTCTACCCACATAGAACAGAAGTCAGGGAACCTGTGGGTCTGACGTGAAAGAACTAATCCAACAAACAGAAGATTGTGGGTTTAATGAATGATATGACACAGAGGAGCAATTATTTTCTAGGTGATGTTTGGTAATGCATAGCACATACAGATGGATGAACACACACACACACACACACACACACACACACACTGTCTTACACATTTGAATAGGTATCTGATTAAGAACTCAGTGTGAGTAGAACATGGACTGTATTACCTTAGATACTCTCAGAACAAAAATCACATTTTTCAGTGATGGGACCACAAATGTCCAAACTGGACAAACAAAGAACCACATTACAGACTACTACAGACGGCTTAATACAAATATGGAAATATGCTTTCTATCATTCTTAAATTTATACATAAAATTCACCTTTAAGAGGATTTGTTTATTTTCCAAGATTTTTAAGTCTGGAAGGAAAACATTTCCATATGGTAGACTAAACCACATTTATTCCATAAGTAAACAATGTGTAAAAAAAAACAGGGCTGAATTTCTAAATAACAGCATTTTAGTCTCCCAATCCATCTCAAAATTCGTCAATAAATAATTGGTCTTTTCAAACACAGGATGACACCACTGCTGCTGGTGAGCTCAAGCATTTCCATTTGGACTGAACTGTAAGCCTCTTACAGTCTTGTGCTTATGTTTTTATACCCAAACTACAGCACAAGTGGAATGAATGCACTCTGTGTTCAAGTCTTACTGTTCTGTGAGCCACAGAGAGAGAGAGAGAGAGAGAGAGAGAGAGAGAGAGAGAGAGAGCGAGAGAGAGAGAGAGCGAGAGAGAGAGAGAGAGAGAGAGAGAGAGAGAGAGAGAGACAGAGAGACAGAGAGAGAGAGAGAGAGAGTACATGAGCATCATTTTTGTGTCTGTCTGAGATATTCACCTGTGAGGCCTGATCAGAACAGTGATCATTTTCACTGATTAACTAAAGTTTTTTTGTGATAGCATACCCAGATTACTTGTGCATGATCCCAGACCATGGATCCTTTATCCTTTAGTTCTGCATGTGTATACGCAGTGCAGTTACAGTATGTGAGACAGACTACAGACCCATAAAGGGACACTGTTGCATTTTTAAAGTAACTAGATGTTAAGTTCTCACTTTAAGAATGTGCTTGCATATGTTTGTGTCTGTTTCTCTATTATACGTTAACACACACACACCCACACACATATAAACACACACGCGCGCACACACACACAGCTGCCTGTGCAAAAACATTCCTCAGGAAAGTATGGTCTGAAATTCTGAAACAGAGACAGTTGGGGTAACTCTGTTGTTGTAATTAATCCTCGAATTAACAGCAGAGTCCAAAGCAAGCAGAAACCTACCCATGACCATGTTGTATCAGGATGAAAATCAGAACAGGCAATTATGAGTAGCATGCCTGGTACTGATTAAAAATCTGTCCAGTTTGTAAAATATGCTAGAAATAACATCTGTTCTAAGGAAAGAGCAACGGAACCCCGGCATGCCCCAATAATGTGATTACTAAGGATTTCAGCTCTGGCATCTCTGCTCAGGTTTGATGTCTATCTTCATAACACCACACAGACACACAAAAGAAATTGGATTAACCTGACTCTCGTCAGCCCTCTCGGAGTTTGCTTTGCCATTATCCCTCCTGTTATTGGGCCAGAATTAACTCAGTGCTGCTTTAAAAATCTCATCAGATCCCTTTCCCAGCTTAGGACCTTCTCTTTATGTAACCACCTCAGGGTGTAAAGGTGTCAGTCAGTTGGAAAAGACGGGCAGTGAGCTAAAGCGCCGTTTACAGCACAACAGGCTTGGACTTGTTCAGTGTTCAGTTTCTTCTCTTCCCCTTCTTTAGACCTTATTCAAGAACCCTTTCTTATTAATATGGAAACATAAAGTCATCTCTTTGGAAGACTAGCTTTTCCATTCTGCAGGAGTGTAAGTAATGGAATGGAATACAAGCCACATTATACTCACCAGGTGATTTGTTATTTTTTCAACAGGGGGGATGGCCCAATGGCCAACAGGGGGGAAGCCCCAATGGCCAACAGGGGGATGGCCTAATTGTCACTGACACTACTCGATAGAGTATATAGGGGGATGGCAGGTTAACAAGGGGGATGCAATTTGGCCATTTTGTTAACAAGGGGGATGGCATCCCCCCTCATCCCCCTACAAATCGCCTCCTGAGTGTACTCAAAATAAATAAAAAAAAAATTCTCAAAAAATTAACGTTATTTAACATTTTCTGCAGAACTTTACATAGAACGGAGTTTTATGTATGTACATTAAAACATTTATTTCAACATATGGTCTATTTTCAACCTCACTGGTCTGAGTTGTAAAGCTGCACTGACTACATTTAAGCAATACATGAATTAACCTTTTTTTTATATTGATTGATTTTTAACTCAAGGTATAGGCAAAAAGTATGTAGTTCTGTGGATGTCCAAACCCAAAGATACAGCAAAGCAACTGCTCATAGAAAGTATACTACTCTTTTCAAGCTAGTTTACAAAGCGCACAACCTTATTGTGTCCTTTTCATTTGATTCCTTTTATTCATTTATTTTTACTGCATGATTACGATAGCGTAAATAGTCCCAGCTACATTAAACTGTAGAAGATGGAGCTTATGATGGAGAACACAGCTTTTCAGCCTTTCCTGAATCTCTTGGATTATTTTGGCCAAGGACACTTTCCTCTTCAATTTTACATTCCTATAAATAGGTTTGACTCCAGTATGTTCGTTTGTCCCATCCCACGTCAGTGTATAATTCTCTCTTTAATTCTCTCCCACTGTATAATTCCCTCCTACCTCTCTCTGTCTCTCTCTTTCTCTTTTTGTCTCTCAATCCATCTATCCATCTCTCTCTCTCTTCTCATATCTCTCTCTGTTCAAACTGTTAACTCCTGCTGCACATAGCAGTTCATCACAGAGACATATTCCACATCCTCTCACTATATGTGGACAGAGTTTGGGGCAGGGCACCTCTTTGACCTGAGGTAGGCAAAGGGCTCTACAAACTCCACAAGCTCCAAGACATGGGACTGGGACCTGTGTTGTATTGCAGAAATGTTTCTCTGACGGGAGGGGGGGGGGGGGGGTTTGAAACGGGAGCGGCAGAAGCTTCCACGACGTTCTCTGACCAAGCGGTCGCATGAGCGAGGTTCCTCTAATGTCTGGCTGAGTGCCGGAGCGCGGCCGAGCAGGCGAAAGAGCGAAGTAATTGGCTGAAAGCTCTTCTGAACTCCAAACTGGAGCAGGGGTAGATGAGAGGGTTCACGCAGCTGTTGAAGTAACCAAGCCAGAATACCAGCTTAAACACATTCTCTGATGGCTTCAGCCTTGGGAACAAAGAGCCTGAAATTCTCATACACAGACACAATGAGAGAGAGAGAGAGAGAGAGAGAGAGAGAGAGAGAGAGAGAGAGAGACAAGGTTTTGATAAAGCAAAGTTAGAAACAAGTCTTTTCATCTCTTGTAGGATTAGTAATGAGTGTGTCCGTGTGTGTGTTTTCTTGGATTGATCTGACAGGTGTTTGGTGTTTGAATAGAAGCAGTAGTGATAGTAAGCTCTCTAAGGATTAGTCCTCTTTTCCACCCTTACATACACAATCAGACCAGTAAAAAATCTTGAAGACTATATATGTAAAAAAAAAAAACTTGCTAATTCACATCATGAGGTCTTGGAGATTAACTGAAATTTTTATAATATGAGTGGAGTAAATTGACATGTGTGTAGTAATATTCTGGGAAAGCAGACCTAAAAACTTAAAGTAGTAAAAAGACGAAAACTTAATGTTGCCTACAAGAATACAGTTTTGTTGTTGGATTAGTTTTTGTTGAAATGAGCTGCTTACCCAAAGGCAACACCAGAAAAAAAGGAAGCCAGCAGAGTATGAACACACCGACCACTATAGCCAGAGTTTTTGCCGCTTTCTTCTCCCGAGAAAACCTTTTTAAGCGTGTGGACAACGACCTGTTGAACAGGTGGCTTCTCCCCGGTGTATGCATCGGCTCTTCCAGTGCGCTTCTGCAGTGGATCCGCAGCACAATCTCTACAGTGTTCTCTCGCTCGCGCTTCAACCCGGCTTCTAAACTGTCAGTGGTCCGCCGTGCCACGACATATATACGAAAATACATCGCAAGGATAATTGTCAGTGGTAAGTAGAAGGAAAGCAGGGAGGAGAACAGTGCATAGCCCGGTTCCTGCGTTATGTTGCACTCGTGGTCATCCGAGGGTGGCGGCTCCTTCCAGCCCATTAATGGACCGATTGATACGACCATGGAAGCGCACCAGAGCACCACCAGTGCCATTGCTGCGCGTCGCTCTGTTACAATGGTCGGGTACGTTAGACAGTGCTTCACTCCGATGTAACGGTCGATCGAAATCATGCAGAGGCTGAGAATTGACGCTGTACAACAGAGAACATCCACGGCTGCCCAGACGTTGCAGAAAGCACGGCCAAAAACCCAACAGTCAAGCACTTCCATAGTCGCAGAAAACGGCAGAACCATTAAGCTGAGCAAAAGGTCTGCCACGGCAAGATTTACAATAAAGAAATTTGTCACAGTCCGCAAGTGACGGTTGCACAGAACAGATAATATCACAAGTATGTTCCCAACAATGGCAAACGAGATGAAGACTGTCAGAAATAGACCGACCACGACGCTGCGGAACGATAGAGTGATACCGGCACAGACGGGTCCGGATAAGTTGGAGAAAGTCTGCTCCATTAGAGACTCCAAACTAACCTAGAGGATTTTAATATGACCGCTGTCCATGGACAGTCCCCAGTCATTTTAAAATAGTTTATTTTAGTTTAAAGTATTTTAACACTAATATGTCCGGGAAAAAAAGTTTCCTGAGCGCTACTGCAACGTAACCAAATGGTAGGTCTAGCACTAGGTTCTGTGGATTTGTGTTAGTGTTTCAGTGTTGTTGACGTTTTTGATTACTCCATTGATGTGGTCTGACAGTCCCAAAAATTGTTACGGTTAGAGAGCGCGTCAGGTCGCTTGTCTGTTCCACGGGCAACATCCGTTGGTCTGCGTAAGAGATCACATGAGAGAAGCAAAAAACCTCCCTCAGTTTTGTGTTTTTACTTTATGTGCCTCACCAGTATTTGATGCCTTTAAACTGATGACATCTCTGAACTGATGCTTTTAAGTATCTATCCTTTGAAAGAGGACTGTAGGGTTTGCTGGTAGCCTAATGTCATGCATGGGCTAGCCTTCTCTGAGATTTCATGCGGGTCGACGGGAAAACAACTAAAACAACTGAACGAGGGCAAGATTTTGCTTATTTACATTTACTGGTCCAAATGTTATTCTAATAGCTTTCTCAAAATTCCGGCACACATTAACATTTAAATTTCCCGACATTACTGTTACTGTGATAAAAGCACCAAACTGCAGGCGACTGTAGCTACTTTTGAACTGAGCTGATTTAGTAATCCAGTCGTTCTAATTTTGTTCATAGTTACCTGCCTCCGTATGACGCTTTATTATCGAGGAGATGAGGATCTGTGGAATGGAAAAAGAGTTTCGCTCAAAATGCAATTAACATAATAATTTGTATTTGTTATAATTTTTTGTTCTGTTTTGCACTCTAGTTATTGTCTACAATTGAAAAGATTACATGAGAAACAACATAATCCTCATCCACCACACAGACTCCGTACACTCAGACTATATGGTACGTACACAATATGACACAGCAATTACTCAGTGCTTTGCTAGAACTGCAGAGAAAGAGGTATCTCTGAAGCGTTTTAAATCGCTGCGTCTTTACACCTGAAACCAAAAGCCCTGAAATAATTACCCATGATTAATATACAAAATTCCAGCGCTTCATTGCTTTGCTTTAGCATTCCAAGAGACATGGATAAAGCTAAACCCTCTCAAATTAAGCACTGGCAGTACTCTCAGTGACTAAATCACCAAAACAAAGGAACTGAGCCTATATTTTTAAAAGTCAGCTGTATTCTCTCTGAAAACTGTCGGTCTTGGATATGATGGTGACGGCGTCTGAGTCCTTGCGAAGTGATTTAGCTCAATCATCCTTCAGTTACCTGTCAGTAGATCCCGAGAAGTGTTTAGATCCCAAGCTTATAAAAATGCCTGAGTTATGTAAACAAGACGTGCTGAATTCCGACTAGATCCCTAACTCCTATTCCTTGCCAGTTCTGCTGATCTGGACTGAGTAAATATAAAGTCTGATGCCCGTCTTTTACCTTTGTTCCCTTGTCCAGTGGTCTCTGCTAATGTACTGTTACACTGATGTACTATTGCACTGCTTTAAAAAAAAAAACAACAAACCGAACGTAAGCATAAAGGAAACTCTGAAAAAGTAACAGGCAGAATTTATTTGTTCGTCGAAGTGTAAATTCAAACAACACATAGAATACTGAAAAAAACCCTTGAGGAATCCTGAAAAAATCTAACCTTCAGGTCATTCAGTTAAAGCTGCTTTCGGAACTGAAAGTCTTGTTCTCTCTTAATAAAAAAAATGAAATATATTTAAAAAAAAAACATGCTTCAGAGACTTGTGTAAACAAAACTGTACAAGAAATTGCTGAGAAGTTTAAGTTTAAAAAACATTAATGGTATAACAATGTCTACAAATTTCTACAGTTTTGTTTATTTAACAGTGCTCTCATGAAGAGTGCCTTCAGAGAAGTGAATTAGTATTAACAGTGATAAACTGAAAATAATCAGTGATACAGTATTGATAATTTAAATAACAGCATTAATGATTTAAATAGCTCACTAATTTAGTATAATTAATTTTATGTTACATAAGTGAATAAGTGTTGGTGAAAACTGACTTAAGTAAAAAAAACAAAACAGTCTTGACCTGCAGCAATTCTAACAGACTAAGCATATTAAACATGTTAAATGACACGTTTTAAAAACACGGAACGGAAAGAAATGAACACATATACTTTTTCACCATAGATGTCTTTAGTCATTACAGTTCAGTTCAGTAACTCAAATATTTACAAATAGTTTGTTTCAGGATTGCTGCTACAAACACTACAGGTCCTAAAGGCAATACAGATGTTGCTGAACACATGAGAATATCACGTGTTTTGGGGGTCTGACAAAGTCTTCTGTCCTAATCTTGACAAGTTTCATATGTGATTAGGTGACCTTCACCAGTTCCAGGTCAGATGGGGAACATGTGGACACATTCCACATATGAATCGAAATTTTCAGGATATGATTTACAACCTCACATACAGACTGAAATTTTATTTTTTCTGAAAACTGATTGTGTTTTTATGTTTTAAAATAAATCTCATATGTTTTTCTTTTCTTGTGTTGAATGGTAGCATACATTCTCACATATGAAAGTAATTTCACATATGTGTACCACAAATGAGCAAAGATGAGATCCCCACTGCAGACAATTTTCCACAGCAATAGGGGTTTAATCGAGGTAAGTCAGAACCTGTTTCCAGCTGTAGAGAAAGCAGGTCATTTCACCATTACAGCTTTACAGACACATGGGACAGTCGGTGAGCTCACACACACACGCATGCGCGCACACGCACACACACACAGAGAGAGAGAGAGAGAGAGAGAGAGAATGAACTACTTCAGAGTAGGTATGATCACTCGAGCCTGCCTGTGCTTCCCTCTAGAGGTAATACTGGGAACACTTTACTGTGTACAATTACATTGGACATTGCCCTCTAGTGGATTTTTTTTAAACTTGCCTGTTTTAAAGGTTCAATTACTCGATGCTCCCGGGTTCCTTTCCTTGGGCCAATATGAATCTATTATTATGAAATGCATAGTTCTTGAAGTTTCTCTTGAAACTAACATGACTCGTATGAAAGAAGAAATGCAAAACTGTCTAAAACACGCAGAATTGGTAAAGAAAAACTTTCATTCATTGTTGGTGTCTATTTCATCCCTTTTATCCCTGTGGCAGACAAATTCCCTTTAAGCATGGCTGAAAACAAATCCTCCCTTTGCACACTGGGAAATGAAATCTAGGCTTTAATATATTAACATTTACATTTTAACTAAGCATAATTTACATAGTTTATATCATTCAGAGTATTATATATTTTAACCTATGCTAAATGAAATGTGAAAACAAAGCCAAAGCAGAGCCACAATGAAAAGGAAATGACAAAAATGACAACTTTTCACATCCTCATTTCCTGATATGTGATGTGCATATGTGATTTCCTGATGTGCAGTTGCGAGAACTCATTAAATATATGTTTATTTGTGAATGCAGATACGTAGTTGTTATATATATATAAGATTCCGATTTCCTGGGGGAAATGAAAATAAGGGGGATGGGCAGGTAGGATGGAGGGGGAGGGTGGTGAGAAGGGAAGAGTTTGGGATACTGGCCATTGGTTTTGGGTAGAGGGATGGGTGGAGGGCATTCACTCGCTAGTGGTGAGACAGAAAGACTGTTGATAAATGTTGTATCTATTTCTATTTTTGTTTCTGGTTTTTTACGCAACTGCTTATGATCATTTTTTTTGTTTGCTTGGTTTTGCACATAGGCCATTACACCAGTCTAGTTTCCAAGCCAATTTATCACATTGCATATAAATATGCAATATGTAATAATACAAACCACCATTTGTCTTCCATAACCTTTTATTTACTTTCAGTTGCTAAGTTAAGTTCACAATCTTACCAACTGACGGCCTCTGCAATTAATGTCCTCCCCTGTTACCTGCCTGAGTCATCTTTCGAGATTGGGCCACCAAAAAAATGGGTACCTGTTGAAAAACAGGCTCTTTATCTGGTTCTTAGGGGAAAGATAGAGGAAATCATCATCACTAATTGCCTGAGGGGACCAAACATCATCCTGTGTTTCCTAATTGTTCTTAAAATGTGTTTTGGTTTGTTTTGTTTGATAAGATTAATTGTTAAATACTTCTAAATAATTCTATTTAAATCTCAGTTCTTATATTTATTTGACTGTAGTCTTATATTTATACATTAGTTGTGTTCTATTGTTTGCTAGCCCCTCTGTCTGTTGTTTGGTTCTGGCCACCAAAACTATATGTATGTGTGCTGGATCGTCTATTTTGCCAACAGGGGTAAAGCTGTTTCTGCTGTTTTTAGACCTCTGTGCTGACAAAGGTCAGAGCGGAGTTTGCTTACCTTGATTTGAATAGAATTATTTTGTTTCATTTCTTTGGTTTCACTTTCAGTTTTCCATGGTTTACTGGAATTCTTCTTTCAGTTAAGTGATACTTCCTTTAATAAACACCACAATTCTGCACTTCCACTTCTGTCTCTGTGCCTTTCCCTTTTCCCCTCCTTTACAGTGTATGTATGTTTGTGTGTGTGTGTGTGTGTGTGTGTGTGTGTGTATTTCATGGGGCTCAGGTTCAGCTCATCACAGTTGAGTAGATCACACTAGAACAATGTCTGAAGTATGGATGATGTCTCTCTCTGTACTTTGGTTAAACTAGTCGTTTGAAGAAATACCACCAAAGACAAACACAAGCCACTCTGTGCCTTCTGCCTGAGCAGCAAAAACTACAGGCTGCTGGCAAAGTCATACATTTAAACTAAACATAGTTTATGCTGTCCATTACCCTGTGAATCATGTATTTTAACCAATATGAAAATGTAACATGTGTGATATTTGCATGCATACTTTCTGCAGAGCTACAGCAGTACAACTGTGAAAAGGAAATGACAACTTTTCACATCTTCAGTTGTCTGTGGTTAACGTCCACTGAACAGCGACAATCCTGCTGCATTAAAATAAAGTCAGATTAGATGGGTGTAAACTGTTTGTGCGTGTGTTTATAACCTATAGGCAGATCTTATAATAAGCTACAGGCATATCTTATGAGAAGAGAACTAGTAAGTAACAGTATATAGCAACAAGATGAAAACTTCCTGGCCGTCAAATCAAGCTTAGTTTTCCCTGCATCTCTGAACTGCAGACAGCAACATATGCTTCTCCCTCAATGAACAACCACGTGTTCTTTGGTAGCATTATCCATGTGTGCACTTCTCCTCAACGCCATTAAAAAAATAAACATTAAATGGTTGAGGAGAAGGTTTGTGTTGGTTTCAACATCTTCTTTTTATGGCAGGGTGACGGTCTTCAGTTCCAGCAACTGTCATTTCTCTTTGTTACAGATACACACACAAGCATGTGAACGTGCCATGGTTTCAGTCTGCATGTGTGTGTGTGTGTGTGTGTGTGTGTGTGTGCTTGTTCTTGTACGTGTGTGTATGCACTTGATGGACATTTTGTTCAGTTCATTACAGCTGAAATGGGTTTTTTCAAAATATTTCTCAAAAAAGCTTTATCTTCATGACAAAAGCATGAAGAAACTTAAAATTTAAATCAACACTTAAAAGTATGCACTTCATCCTTCTTATCCTGAATGACATATATACATATGTATACACAACACAACATAACAGTATGTCTTTCTTTTATATATAGAGTGATGTGGATGAATACACCACACTTTCTCTAGAGGACGGTGTGTCTCTGTGGACTTTGGTTGCTCTGCTAGTTTAAAGAAACACCACTGCAGATGAACATAAGTCACTCTGTAATCTTATATTTCTAATACAGTTATGGTGCATTAACATTTCTACCTCAGTAAGTCTGCTTCACAGAAAATATAGCATTGCATATAATATAGCAAATATAACATTGGCAAACAAAAACTGTATAATTATGACATGTTAGATTTTCTTTCTTTTGTGGACATGAATGCATCACAACTATCTTGATCTAAACCAGTATGTATTCATTTAGGATTTTTTCACAGAGAAAATGCTACATAATGACATGACTGTTTCAGTTGCTGTTGTTTTGTGTTGAAATTACAGTTCAAATTAAAATGATTCATAAAGTGTCTGGAGCAAGTCTGATAAATTGTCACATTTGGCTTTATTCTCCACTATGTCCGGATGCTTGTGAGTCTCTGTTTGCAAGGACAACAAAACCAGCTCAGGAGAGTTTTGATTAGTGTACACATACTCTGTTAGAGGTTCAACAGCAACATCACACCCTCTGTCATACTGACAGTTTCATTTGACACTGTCGACACAGGGAAAGTATTCATCATGAATTAAAAAAAAAAAAGTCACACCCTTCTATTTTAAAAAGGAGAGCTTGCATACAGAAAAGAGCAGAAAACACACCAGTAAAGCTGTGTGTCTGAGCAGACGCTGATGTTGGAAAGACCAGAGAAGATGTAAATGTCTGTTTGTCTGTTCTGTGCTCCACCTCACAGCAGGTGAGTCCATAGTTTAAGTGGACTGAGTTGAGAAATGGGAGCATTTATGTTTTTGTGTCTGATGGCTGCTCTTGTGCAAGTGTGATTAGAGGTGCACAGTAGCTGTATGTTTTTGCAGCTTTGCATGTAATAACCTTATCACTGACCAGGGCAGGCACACACACAGTCATACCTAGGAGCAATTTAGTGTCTCCAATCTGCCTAACCTGCATGTCTTTGGGAGGAAACCCACACAGATAGGGGGAGAACACGCAAACTCCGTGCCGCCCACAGCTCCTATCTGATCAGGAAAAATATTATTATTATTCATTATATTGTTTAAACTTTGATAGCAGAAATTTGATGTGAAACATACTGATAGTTTTATTTGAATTTACTGACACAGCTATTTATGATTTTTTACATAGATTGAGGATGTATCAAATTAATCACTGATTTGAATATGTTAGAATGTATTCATGGCTTTACTTTTGGCATGGTCAAATGTGTTGATCTCATAGACAAGAGTGTATTCAGAAAACTACAATGGATTTTATCTTTATGTTCTGTTTCACCTCAGTCTTCAAATCTGTTGCATGTTTTGTGGTTTGAGTGAAAATATAAGGGTATTAATGGAGAATTAAAATTGGTTCATGTATCAAAGGAGAGAGGGTGGATAAAGTAGGCTTAGAAATCTCCTGAATCTTTTGTGCTTCTGTGATGAAACAATGACAAACACACAACAAAACGAGAACCACAAACCATACCAGTCCAGAACCACAGACCATACCAGTCCAGAACTACAAACCAGAACTACAAACAAATAGGATCTTACTCCTGACCCTCAGCTTGTTATAAATTCACTCTTTTGTCTCCATAAATGCATAGGATCTGTCTAGAAATCTCTCTAGAAATCTCTGTAAGCATTCTGGGGAAAGAGAAAAAAGGAAAATGCCCGAAATAACTGCATGTCAACATTTCTAGAATGTTAAAAATCAAACATTAAGACAGAAAGCAGAACTGGTTTTTAAGATGTGTTATTTAACCACAGTGAGAACATTCATCACACCCACCCTTTTCTCAGGGAGGACGTCTTACAAACAGAGAAGAGAGCAAAACACACCAGCAAAGCGAGTCTTGATGTTAGACTGACCAGTGTTGTTCTGTGTGTGTTAGAAATATCAGTGAAGATGTGGATCTCTGTTTATTTGTTCTGTTCTGCGCTTCACCTCACAACAGGTGAGCCCATAGTTTATCTGGACTGAGTGGACAAATGTGTTTGTGTTTATTCTTTCATATGTAATGGTTATGTGTATGCTTGTGTATGTGTATGGCTGTTATGTTAGATAGACCAGTGTTAAACACATCAGTGAAGATGTGGGCCTCTCTCTCTATCAACTCTTTTCTGTGTTTCCCCTCAAACCATTTAGGCTCCCATGTGTTTTATGTTGGAAAGACAGCACCATAATCTGTGATGTAGTCTTCAGAAAAGCAGAACAGAGAAAATTCAGTCCACTAGACACATTAGTGTAAGGCTGTTTACTGTCAAGCAAAGTCTGTTATTTGGGTTAAGCGTAACAGTGGCCCTAGTTTGCAAGATTTTGAAATGACTCTGCAGGAAAAATAATTTTCGAATGGAGTGCAGACTGTGTGAGGTGAAATGTATAATTAGAGGGGCAAGTAAATGAATGATGGAGAGATGAGTGACTGTGTGTGTGTTCTTGCAGGCTGTGAACTGAAATCAGGAAACGCACATTTTGAAAAATCTCCAGGAGAGTCAGTGCTGCTGTCCTGCTCCTGTACAAACCCACAGGACAGACCTGGGACAGCCACATGGGGCTACTCTGATACAGATTCACTCAGCCCTACATACACAGTGTTTCCATTGGGATCCAGAGAGAGTGAGCGCTACAAAGGCAGAGTTCAGACGTTTAATGAGAATTCTCCAGGAAATCTCTCTCTACTCATATCAGACCTGACTGAAGAGGATGAGGGGCAATACTGGTGTGGAATCAGTGGGGAATATTCAAAATATGTTGAACTCACTATTAGAGGTAAACCTTTCAGCCTCTAATTCTTCACTTGTAGATTATTCACGCAGTATTCCTATTCCTATTATTATTATTATTATTATTATTATTATTATTAGCTTTTTATTGTTGTTGTTGCTGCTGTTGTTGTTGTTTGTAATTAAGAAACATAAGACAAACATAAGAATCTTAACAAAAGACTTAGTATAACGTTTCAAAAAGTCAGAGATACAAACAGTGGCAAACATGAAGAGTACATCATTAGTTGTTGTTGTTGTTGTGTGTGTGTGTGTGTGTGTGTGTGTGTGTGTGTGTGTGTGTGTGTGCAGGCTGCTCTCTGAATGAGAATAAACAGACAGAGGAGATCAGTAGATACTCAGGAGAGTCTGTACTCCTGTCCTGCTCCTGTAAAAACACACCAGATAAACCTGTGACAGTCCTGTGGAGAACACCACACAACAAAGTCATGTCCCCCTCTGAACTGAAGATACACCACAGAGGAAGAGTTCAGACCTTTGATCGGCATTTAAACACAAATCTCTCTCTGCTCATATCAAACCTGACTGAAGACGACCAGGGACTGTATTCATGTTGGATCAACCAGAATCAACACAGAAACTTCAGTCTCACAGTTAAAGGTACAGCTCTCTGCTCCCTGTCTTTGGTTTCTGGACTGTGACAAATGAAACAGAGGGAGGTCCATGTGACATCATATATCTGTAATGAAAGATGGGTCAGTATGGCACTAAACATATGTGAAGAAAAGACAGAGAGGAACTGATATTATAGTATGAGTTGTGTGTTGTGTGCAGTTCATCCACCTATCATTCACTTTCAGTCCACTGTTTTGATCAAACTCTTTTCCAAAACCAGAATAATATGGTAAAATCATACTGATATGACACATTAAAAAAGTTTTGCTTAACAATACAATGATGAACATGATTACACAGAAATGATACAGCATGTAGAAGCCTGTCTGCTTCTGGCACTACCTGTTACCAGATAAACAAACATTAGTTTGATTTTCTTAAAACTGCTGTCATTATCTGCTATAACTATGGTTTAAAATATGTATCAGAAACATTAAAGGGTGATGGGCACCTCCCCTTTTTGAAAATTTGATTAGGAAAAAAAAGATGAACTCAGAAAGCAGGGAATGATTTTCATCTTTATTTTAAAACACAATATACAAAATTTAAAATTAAAAATTCATTTTAAATGCAGGAAACTCCTAACCACTCTAGTAGTAATTATTGCATTCATTCATTATTTGAATGAGAAACCATTTAATGACAGTACAACGTTATTACTGTTGAAAGCAATTACTGAAGTATTCTATTAGACTAAGATTTAACTGAAAGTGTATCTTCTTGGTTTACTTACATATATTTTTATATACTTTAAAGAATGAAGCACAGAGTAAAGAGAAACCAGTTGATGAAGACATGTGAAAATAATCACCACTGAATGTAATTATTGTATCAGTAGGAAGCATCTCCTCTTGGTTTACTTATACATATTTTCCCCTCTGAGTAATCAGTGCTGAATGATACAGTCGTCTGTTCTGTATTTCTACAGGCTGCACTCTGTCAGAGACTAAAGACACAGAGATCATCACATACCCAGGAGAATCTGTACTTCTGTCCTGTTCCTGTACTGACCCAAAGACCAAACCTGATGGTATAAAATGGGAACGCTCTGGTTCAGACTGGACTGAAGTATTTACTGTGACTGATGAATACAGAGGCAGAGTTGAGCAGGTTAAGGAGAACTCTCCAGAAAAATCCTCTATACGCATATCAAACCTGACTGAAACAGACCAGGGAGACTACAGGTGTAGACTCAGTAATCAAACCAGAACATTTAAACTTACAGTGAAAGGTAAATCCTCCCACTCTCTGTTCATGTCATATGCATAGGATATCACTTGTCAGTCTCTGTTTTATTTTATCACTGTCATTATCAGGAGTGCATTGTAGCTGTCTCATATAGTGCTATACAGCGGTGCAGTTCAGTCACAGTGCTTTGAGGTCAAATCACCAGAGCTCAAATCCACATCTTTTTGTGGCTCTCATCCAGAGAAACTAACATTGTTTTCTATGTTATGTACAATATTCCTGAAATATCCTTGGTATTAAGGTCTAGCTACAGAGCACATTGGTAGCGAGTCATCAAGCTTGAGATCTGAACCCATTTCTCTCCCTCTTTTAGTCATTTTGAGTACCACTCAGTCACTACCACCTCAAACCAAAGTCATGAAGTCTAAAGCTGCCAAAACCAGTTTAGTGAAACATACATACATTTTTGTTTCTGCAGGCTGCACTCTGTCTGAGACTAAAGACACAGAGATCATCCAATACACAGGAGAATCTATAAATCTGTCCTGCTCCTGTACTGACCCAAAGACCAAACCTGATGGTATAAAATGGGAACGCTTTGGTTCAGACTGGACTGAAGTATTCAATGTGACTGATGAATACAGAGGCAGAGTTGAGCAAGTTAAGCAGAACTCTCCAGAAAAGTCCTCCATACGCATATCAAACCTGACTGAAACAGACCAGGGAGACTACAGGTGTAGACTCAGTGATCAATCCAGAACATTTAAACTTACAGTGAAAGGTAAATCCTCCTTCTCTGTGGCCGTGTCACGTGCACAGGATAATAATAATAATAATAATAATAACAATATGGTATATCATACTGATATATCTCCTTAAGAAGGTTTTGCTTAACAGAACAATAATGATGAAGATGATCACACAGATATGATAGGTATGGTGACATGAGTGGTAAAATTTCAGTTCAGTGAAAGTTTATCTTTGAAAAGAAGAGCATGTAACTTGACTGTGTGAACATTTTAACACAGGAATCCCCCCTCCCATCCTGAATGTTTATACCCTCATCCTCATTCCCATTCAACTATTACTGGTACTTGGAGGAGGAATTACTGTCGCCTACTTTGAAAATACAGGTACAGACTTAAGTTACAACTACTCATCAGACTACTCCTTATACACACAAATGCACACGCACACACACACGCACACACACACACACACACATACACACACACACGCACACAAACACATAATTTATTAACCATGTAATAACTTATTAGAGCATGTAACTCAGTGACTAACAGCTGTTGCCTGTTCTCTTATCTCTCAGAATGGGCAAGCAGAAGGAAGAAGAACACTGAGAGACACACAGATCCTGACTGACAAAATGGAGTATAAATATATAACGGTCATAATATTAGTGTGTGTGGATCTTTTCATGTACAGACATGTGTGAACTAATGTACTGTTCATTCTCTGTTGGTCAGTGCAACTCTCTATGTACTGTTATTACTGTAGTGGTACATAGAAACAGCACCAGAGACAAACACAAGCCATTTTGTAATTTTACAGTCTAAATACAGCTGTGATGCTTTACTATCCAAAACAGAACATTTAATTCTTTTTGTTGTCATTAATGCAAAACTCTTGACTTAGTCCACACCAGCCCCTGTTCATTTCTGAGCCCCTGTCCTTTATTTTAATCAAAATTTGATAGTATAATGTATCTTTTTAATTTATTTTCATTTGTTTTGTAAGCGAAGATGTGCTGAAATAAAAGCTCAATTGTTTTATTACATCAGAAACCTCCCAAAAGTGTATTTTTAAATAAATTGTTTTAGGATAATTGTACCTAAAATACTGTTTTATGATTGTGTCATCTTGTATTTTGCTGTCGATGTTGCTATGGAATAATAAAACGTTTCCAAGTCCTGCTCCTCTTCGCCAATAGTTAAAGAAATTTCAGACCTCTCCCTGCTCCGACACGCATTATTTTGATTTATCAAGCGCTGTAGACGAACTTGTGAATCGAATGTGAGTTAGAGGAGGGATAGATAGTGGGTTCCCCAAGAGCAGATTTGGCAACAGCGGACTAATATCTCATTCAACGTCGTTAAATTAGCGAGTGCTCAGATACAGATGAATAGCGCCACCTTGTGGAACATTAGTTACTGGTTACTGTCTACGACTCTACGTATTCAGATTGTTTACTTTGCAGCTTGGGTTGATTACTTTCAATTTATTTAACATAGTGGCAGTATAAAAAAAAAAAACATTTAAAGAGCACTGAGAGATTACGGCGATTCAGCACACCATTTCAACCTCTTCTGTTGTGTTTAAAAATGAATAAATACATCTGTAAAATGGAAAATATTACTCAGTGCAATTTCTAAAAATTGATGCGGGTTCACAAACCGCCTTGGTCGACTGTGTTTTGTTGCAGAGGTCAGTGGAGCAGATAGTGACCTGGCCATGAGTGTAACACATACGGCTACCGGTTACCACGCCCTAATCTAACCCCAGAATGTTTGGGGTTACGTCAATTTCACCTAACCCCAGATACTAACAAAAGCGTGTTGCGGTAACGCCTCCATTTAGGGTGACTGCGTTATGTCCCTTGTCCAGTCTAACGTCACCACACGATATTTGTAACGGTTTCCCTGAGATTGTCTTCAAACTGGATGAAACTTAATTTGCATTAAGACCCAGCGGAGCGGCGCGATCGTCAGCTCATGCGCGGTCTCGGTCGGACGCTCACCTGCTGAGATCGCGCAGAGAAAGAATACCGGGAAAGCACAGGAGGAGAGGGGTTGTGACGCGCTCCGCTCTGCGTCCATGCTGCCCGGCTACAACGCGACGCGCCCCAATGACAGCAAAAGCACTACATAATCCAGCATCTTTTTTGGAATAAATATTGTATCTATTTCTAGTTTTGTTTCTGTTTTTTTACGTAACTGCTTTATTGTGTTGTTATCATTTTTTTTTTGTTTGCTTGGTTTTGCACATAGGCCATTACACCAGTCTAGTTTCCACCCCATGTATCACACTGCATATAAATATGCAATATGTAAAAACACAAACCACCATTTGTCTTCCATAACCTTTTATTTATTTTCAGTTGCTAAATTAAGTGCACAGTCTTACCAACTGATGGCCTCTGCAATTAATGTCCTCCACTGTTACCTGCCTGAGTCATCTTTCGAGATTGGGCCACCAAATAAATGGGTACCTGTTGAAAAACAGGCTCTTTATCTGGTTCTTAGTGGAAAGATAGAGGAAATCATCATCACTAATTGCCTGAGGGGACCAGACATTATCCTGTGTTTCCTAATTGTTCTTAAAATGTGTTTTGGTTTGTTTTGTTTGATAAGATTAATTGTTAAATACTTCTAAATAATTCTATGTAAATCTCAGTTCTTATATTTATTTGACTGTGGTCTTATATTTATACATTTGTTGTGTTCTATTGTTTGCTAGCCCCTGTGTCTGTTGTTTGGTTCTGGCCACCAAACTATACATATGTGTGTGGGAGCTCCCTGTCTTTGTCGTTCTGTCTGTGTCTCTGTCTGATTGTCCAAGTGCCAGTGAACTATATGTATGTGTGCTGGAGCATCTATTTCGCCAAGAGGGGTAAAGTTGTTTCTGCTGTTTTTAGACCTCTGTGCTGACAGAGGTCAGAGTGGAGTTTGCTTTTCTTTATTTGAATAGAATTATTTTGTTTCATTTCTTTGGTTTCACTTTCAGTTTGCCATGGTTTACTGGAATTCTTCTTTCAGTTAAGTGATGCTTCCTTTAATAAATACCACAATTCTGCACTTCCACTTCTGTCTCTGTGCCTTTCCATTTTCCCCTCCTTTACAGTGTATGTATGTTTGTATGTGTGTGTGTGTGTGTGTGTGTGTGTGTATTTATTGTGGCTCAGGTTCAACTCATCACAGTTGAGTAGATCACACTAGAACAATGTCTGAAGTATGGATGATGTCTCTCTCTATACTTTGGTTAAACTAGTCGTTTGAAGAAATACCACCAAAGACAAACACAAGCCACTCTGTGCCTTCTGCCTGAGCAGCAAAAACTACAGGCTGCTGGCAAAGTCATACATTTAAACTAAACATAGTTTATGCTGTCCATTACTCTGTGCAACATGTATTTTAACCAATATGAAAATGTAACATGTGTGATATTTGCATGCATACTTACTGCAGAGCTACAGCAGTACAACTGTGAAAAGGAAATGACAACAATGACAACTTTTCACATCTTCAGTTGTCTGTGGTTAACGTCCACTGAACAGTGACAATTCTGCTGGATTGAACTAAAGTCAGATTAGATGGGTGTAAACTGTTTGTGCGTGTGTTTATAAGATATAGGCATATCTTATAATAAGCTATAGGCATATCTAATAAGAAGAGAACTAGTAAGTAACAGTATATAGCAAAAAGATGAACACTTCCTGGCTGTCAAATCAAGCTTAGTTTTCCCTGCATCTCTGAACTGCAGACAGCAACATATGCTTCTCCCTCAATGAACAATCACGTGTTCTTTGGTAGCATTATCCATGTGTGCACTTCTCCTCAACGCCATTAAAAAAAAAAAACATTAAATGGTTGAGGAGAAGATTTGTGTTTGTTGTTTTTATGGCAGGGTGATGGTCTTCAGTTCCAGCAACTGTCATTTCTCTTTGTTACAGATACACACACAAGCATGTGAATGTGCCATGGTTTCAGTCTGCATGAGTGTGTGTGTGTGTGTGTGTGTGTGTGTGTGTGTGTGTGTGTGTGTGTATGTGTGTGCTTGTTCTTGTACGTGTGTGTATGCACTTGATGGACATTTTGTTCAGTTCATTACAGCTGAAATGGGTTTTTTCAAAATATTTCTCAAAATAGCTTTATCTTCATGACAAAAGCATGAAGAAACTTAAAATTGAAATCAACACTTAAAGTACGTACTTCATCCTTCTCATCCTGAATGACATATATACACATGTATACACAACACAACATAACAGTATGTCTTTCTTTTATATATAGAGTGATGTGGATGAATACACCACACTTTCTCTAGAGGACGGTGTGTCTCTGTGGACTTTGGTTGCTCTGGTAGTTTAAAGAAACACCACTGCAGATGAACATAAGCCACTCTGTAATCTTATATTTCAAATATAGTTATGGTGCATAAACATTTCTACCTCAGTAAGTCTGCTTCACAGAAAATATAGCATTACATATAATATAGCAAATATAACATTGGCAAACAAAAAATGTATAATTATGACATGTTAGATTTTCTTTCTTTTGTGGACATGAATGCATCGCAACTATCTTGATCTAAACCAGTTTGTATTCAATTAGGATTTTTTTACAGTTAAAATGCTACATAATGACATGACTGTTTCAGTTGCTGTTGTTTTGTGTTGAAATTACAGTTCAAATTAAAATGATTCATAAAGTGTCTGGAGCAAGTCTGATAAATTGTCACATTTGGCTTTATTCTCCACTATGTCCGGATGCTTGTGAGTCTCTGTTTGCAGGACAACAAAACCAGCTCAGGAGAGTTTTGATTAGCATACGCATACTCTGTTAGAGGTTCAACAGCAACATCACACCCTCTGTCTCACTGGCAGTCTCATCTGACACTGTCAACACAGGGAGAGTATTCATCATGAACTAAAAAAAAAAAAGTCACACCCTTCCATTTTAAAAAGGAGAGCTTGCATACAGAAAAGAGCAGAAAACACACCAGTAAAGCTGTGTGTCTGAGGAATGTTGTAAAGACCAGAAAATATGCGAATGTCTGTTTATCTGTTCAGTGCTCCACCTCACAGCAGGTGAGTCCATAGTTTAAGTGGACTGAGTTGAGAAATGGGAGCATTTATGTTTTTGTGTATGATGGCTGCTCTTGTGTAAGTGTGATTAGAGGTGCACAGTAGCTGTATGTTTTTGCAGCTTTGCATGTAATAACCTTATCACTGACCAGGGCAGACACACACACTCACATCTAGGGTCAATTTAGTGTCTCCAATTTGCCTAACCTGCATGTCTTTGGGAGGAAACCGGAGCTCCCAGAGGAAACCCACACAGACAGGGGGAGAACATGCAAACTCCACCCAGCCAGGAAGCGAACCCGAGACTTTTTGTCTGTGAGGCGACATCACTACCCACTGCACCAGCGTGCCACCCACAGCTCCGATGTGATCAGGAAAAATATTATTATTATTCATTATATTGTCCAAACTTTGACAGTAGAAATTTGATGTGAAACATACTCATAGTTTTATTTGAATTTACTGACACAGTTATTTATGATTTTACATAGATTGAGGATGTATCAAATTAATCACCTATTTGAATATGTTAGAATGTATTCATGGTTTTACTTTTGGCATGGTCAAATGTGTTGATCTCACAGACAAGAGTGTATTCAAAAAACTATAATGGATTTTATCTTTGCCATGTTCTGCTTAGCCACAGTCTTCAAATCTGTTGCATGTTTTGTGGTTTGAGTGAAGATATAAGGGTATTAGTGGAGAATTAAAATTGGTTCATGTATCAAAGGAGAGAAGATGGATAAAGTATGCTTAGAAATCTCCTGAACCTTTTGTGCTTCTGTGATGAAACAATGACAAACACACAACAAAACAAAAACCACAGACCATACCGGTCCAGCACCACAGACCATATCGGTCCAGAACCACAAACCATACCAGTCCAGAACTACTAACCATGCCAGTCCAGAACTACAAACCATACCAGTCCAGAACTACAAACCAGAACCACAAACAAATAGGATCTTACTTCTGAACCTTAGCTTGTTATAAATTCACTCTTTTGCGTGCATAAATGCATAGGATCTGTCTATAAATCAATGAAAACATTTTGTTTCTGTAAACATTCTGGGGAAAGAGAAAAAAAGGATAACGCCCCAAATAACTGCATGTCAACATTTCTAGAATGTTAAAAATCAAACATTAAGACAGAGAGCAGGACTAGTTTTTAAGATGTGTTATTTAACCACAGTGAGAACATTCATCACACCAACCCTTTTCTCAGGGAGGACGTCTTACAAACAGAGAAGAGAGCAAAACACACCAGCAAAGCGAGTCTTGATGTTAGACTGACCAGTGTTGTTCTGTGTGTGTTAGAAATATCAGTGAAGATGTGGATCTCTGTTTATTTGTTCTGTTCTGCGCTTCACCTCACAACAGGTGAGTCCATAGTTTATCTGGACTGAGTGGACAAATGTGTTTGTGTTTATTCTTTCATATGGTTATGCTTGTATCAGTGTGATTGGAAATGCGCAATAGGTGTATATTTGACTGTCTATCCTTATGTGTCATACCTTGAATATGAAAGTCTTCCTGTTTCTTCTGATGAACGAACACACATCTGTAGCAATGATACCACTTCTGTCTCAGTCCACATATGCTGCTATTCATTGCTATGGCCCTCAGTGTAAATCTTACACTCACTTCTCCAACATGGTTTATGTTCCATGATGAATATTGCAGATGAACTAGTGAATTGTTTTACAGAATTACTTGAGTAATGGGGTGACCAGAGTGAGAAAATTTGTCACATCCCTTCAGTTCTCAGAGAGGAAGGAGAAGAAAGAGAAGAGCATTCTGCTTGTGTATCTGTATGGCTGTTATGTTAGATAGACCAGTGTTCCCCCTGTGCGTTACACACATTACTGAAGATGTCGGCGTCTCTCTCTATAAACTCTTTTCTGTGTTTCACCTCAAACCATTTAGGTTCCCATGTTGATTATGGTGTACAGACAGCACCATAATCTGTGATGTAGTCTTCAGAAAAGCAGAACAGAGAAAATTCAATCCACTAGACACATTAGTGTAAGGCTGTTTACTGTCAAGCAAAGTCTGTTATTTGGGTTATGCGTAACAGTGGCCCTAGTTTGCAAGATTTTGAAATGACTCTGCAGGAAAAGTAATTTTCGAATGGAGTGCAGACTGTGTGAGGTGAAATGTATAATTAGAGGGGCAAGTAAATGAATGATGGAGAGATGAGTGACTGTGTGCGTGTTCTTGCAGGCTGTGAACTGAAAACAGGGGCACATTTTGAAAATTCTCCAGGAGAGTCAGTGCTGCTGTCCTGCTCCTGTACAAACCCACAGGACAGACCTGGGACAGTCACATGGGGCTACTCTAATGAGACAGATTCACTCAGCCCTACATACACAGTGTTTCCATTGGGATCCAGAGAGAGTGAGCGCTACAAAGGCAGAGTTCAGATGTTTAATGAGAATTCTCCAGGAAATCTCTCTCTACTCATATCAGACCTGACTGAGGAGGATGGGGGGCGATACTGGTGTGGAATCAGTGGGAAAGATCCAAAATATGTTGACCTCAGGGTTAGAGGTAAACCTTTCAGCTTCTAATTCTTCACTTGTAGATTATTCAAGCAATATTCCTAAAAACCATCACAGCACATTATCTCCTCATTAAAATACTAGAGTGTGTAATACATTTCACAGTAGGGTTTTTTTTTGTCAGCAGATTCATGTACGTTTCTATAGAAGTTGCAATTATTGTTGTTGTTGTTGTTGCTGTTGTTAATGTTAATGCTATTATTAGTGTTGGTGTTCTTGCTGTTGTTAGCACTGGAATTAGCTTTAAAAAGAACTTTCCAAGGCCTATTAGTGTAACGTGTCAAAAAGTCAGAGATACAAACAGTGGTAAACATGAAGAGTACATCATTAGTTATTGTTGTTGTGTGTGTGTGTGTGTGTGTGTGTGTGTGTGTGTGTGTGTGCGTGTGCAGGCTGTTCTCTGAATGAGAATAAACAGACAAAGGATATCAGTAGATACTCAGGAGAGTCTGTACTCCTGTCCTGCTCCTGTAAAAACACAGCAGATAAACCTGTGACAGTCCTGTGGAGAACACTACACAACAAAGTCATGTCCCCCTCTGAACTGAAGGAACACCACAGAGGAAGAGTTCAGACCTTTGATCGGCATTTAAACACAGATCTCTCTCTGCTCATATCAAACCTGACTGAAGACGACCAGGGACTGTATTCATGTTGGATCAATCAGAATCAACACAGAAACTTCAGTCTCACAGTTAAAGGTACAGCTCACTGCTCCCTGTCTTTGGTTTCTGGACTGTGATAAATGAAACAGAGGGAGGTCCATGTGACGCCATATATCTGTAATGAAAAATGGGTCAGTATGGCACTAAACATATGTGAAGAAAAGACAGAAAGGAACTGAAATTATAGTATCAGTTGTGTGTTGCATGCTGTTCATCCAGCTATCAGTCACTTTCAGTCCACTGCTCTGATCAAACTCTTTTCCAAAACCAGAATAATAATACCAGATAAACAAACATTAGCTTGATTGTCTTAAAATTGCTGTTATTATCTGCTATAAATATGGTTTAAAATATGGATCAGAAACATCAAAGGGTGATGGGCACCTCTCCTTTCTAAAAATGTGATTAGAAAAAAAAGATGAACTCAGAAAGCAGGGAATGATTTTCATCTTTATTTTAAAACACAATATGTAAAAATTTCTATTTTAAATGCAGGAAACTGCTAACCGCTTCACTCTAGTAGTAATTATTGCATTCATTCACTATTTGTTGAGGCTACAGAATTATTTTTGTTTTATTTATCTAGTGACTAAACCTTGAATACAAAGGTATGGTGACGAGATATGTTTGAACAGAAAGTGACAAACAAGGCAATACTACTGTCAAATGCACAAGCAACAAAAACACATCAAGCTGTCTGTAACTTTTAAGACACTCCCTTACATTGTTGTGAACAGGAAACTCATTTGCCTCTCTGAAGAACCACAAAAAGATCTCGCAAGTTTTGGGAGAAACCATTTAATGACAATAGAACTTTATTACTGTTGAAAGCAATTACTGAAGTATTTTGTTAGACTAAGATTTAACTGAAAGTGCATGCTCCTGGTTTACTTATATATATATTTATATACTTTAAAGAATGAAGCACAGAGTAAAGAGAAACCAGTTGATGAAGACATGTGAAAATAATCATCACTGAATGTAATTATTGTATCAGTAGGAAGCATCTCCTCTTGGTTAACTTATACATATTTTCCCCTCTGAGTAATCAGTGCTGAATGATACAGTTGTCTGTTCTGTATTTCTACAGGCTGCACTCTGTCAGAGACTAAGGACACAGAGATCATCCAATACACAGGAGAATCTATAAATCTGTCCTGTTCCTGTACTGACCCAAAGACCAAACCTGATGGTATAAAATGGGAACGCTTTGGTTCAGACCGGACTGAAATATTTACTGTGACTGATGAATACAGAGGCAGAGTTGAGCAGGTTAAGGAGAATTCTCCAGAAAAATCCTCTATACGCATATCAAACCTGACTGAAACAGACCAGGGAGACTACAGGTGTAGACTCAGTAACAATCAATCCAGAACATTTAAACTTACAGTGAAAGGTAAATCCTCCTACTCTCTGTTCATGTCATATGCATAGGATATCACTTGTCAATCTCTGTTTTATTTTATCACTGTCATTATCAGGAATGCGCTGTAGCTGTCTCATATAGTGCTATACAGCAGTACAGTTCAGTCACAGTGCTTTGATGTCAAATCACCAGAGCTCAAATCCAGATCTTATTGTGGCTCTCATCCAGAGAAACTAACATTGTTTTCTTTGTTATGTACAATACTTCTGAAATAGCCTTGGTATTAAGTTCTAGCTACAGAGCACATTGATAGGGATTCACCTAGCCTGAGATCTGAATCCATTTCTCTCCTTCTTTTAGTCATTTTGAGTACCACTCAGTCACTACCACCTCAAACCAAAGTCATGAAGTCTAAAGCTGCCAAAACCAGTTTAGTGAAACATACATACATTTTTGTTTCTGCAGGCTGCACTCTGTCAGAGACTAAAGACACAGAGATCATCACATACCCAGGAGAATCTATAAATCTGTCCTGCTCCTGTACTGACCCAAAGACCAAACCTGATGGTATAAAATGGGAACGCTTTGGTTCAGACTGGACCGAAGTGTTCACTTTGAACAATGAATACAGAGGCAGAGTTGAGCAGGTTAAGGAGAACTCTCCAGAAAAATCCTCCATACGCATATCGAACCTGACTGAAACAGACCAGGGAGACTACAGGTGTAGACTCAGTGATCAAACCAGAACATTTAAGCTTACAATGAAAGGTAAATCCTCCTTCTCTGTGGCCGTGTCACGTGCACAGGATAATAATAATAATAATAATAATAATATGGTATATCATACTGATATGTCTCGTTAAGAGGGTATTGCTTAACAGAACAATAATGATGAAGATGATCACACAGATATGATAGGTATGGTGATATGCTGGGTAAAATTTCAGTTCAGTGAAAGTTTATCTTTAAAAGAAGAGCGTGTAACTTGACTGTGTAAACATTTTAAAACAGGAAACTCCTCTCCCATCCTGAACATTTATACCCTCATCCTCATTCCCATTCATCTGTTACTGGTACTTGGAGGAGGAATTACTGTCGCCTACTTTGAATATACAGGTACAGACTTATGTTACAACTACTCATCAGACTACTCCTTATACACACAAACGCACATGCACACGCACACGCACGCACACACACACACACACACACACACACACACAAACACATTATTAATTAACCATGTAATAACTTATTAGACCATGTAACTCAGTGACTAACAGCTGTTTCCTGTTCTCTTATCTCTCAGATTGGGCAAGCAGAAGGAAGAAGAACACTGAGAGACACAGATCCTGACTGACAAAATAGAGTATAAATATATAACGGTCATGATATTAGTGTGTGTGGGTCTTTTACAGACATGTGTGAACTAATGTACTGTTCACTCTCTTTTGGTCAGTGCCTCTCTGTGTACTGTTATTACTGTAGTGGTATATAGAAACAGCACCAGAGACAAACACAAGCCATTTTGTAATTTTACACTCTAAATACAGCTGTGATGCTTTACCATCCAAAACAGAACATTTAATTCTTTTTGTTGTCATTAATGCAAAACTGTTGACTTAGTCCACACCAGCCCCTGCTCATTTCTGAGCCCCTGTCCTTTATTTTAATCAAATTTTGATAGTGTAACGTATCTTTTTAATTTTTTTTCATTTGTTTTGTAAATGAAGATGTGCTGAAATAAAAGCTCAATTGTTTTATTGCATCAGAAACCTCCGGAAAGTGTATTTTTAAATAAATTGTTTTAGGATAATTGTACCTAAAATACTGTTTTATGATTGTGTCATCTTGTATTTTGCAGTCGATGTTGCTATAGAATAATAAAACGTTCCAAGTCCTGCTCCTGTTCGCCCATAGTTAAAGAAATTTCAGACCTATCCCTGCTCTGACACGCATTATTCTGGCTTATCAAGCGCTGTACACGAACTTGTGAGTCGAATCAGGTGAGTTAGAGGAGGGATAGATAGTGGGTTCCCCAAGAGCAGATTTGGAAACAGCGGACTAATATCTCATTCAACGTCATTATATTAGCGAGTGTTCAAATACAGAAGAATAGCGCTACCTCGTGGAACATTGGTCACTGGTTACTGTCTACGACTCTACGTATTCAGATTGTTTACTTTGCAGCTTGGGTTGATTACTTTCAATTTATTTAACACAGGTCATAGTATAAACAAAAAACATTAAAAGAGCATTGAGAGATTACGGCGATTCAGCACACCATTTCAACCTCTTTTGTTGTGTTTAAAAATAAATAAATACATCTGTAAAATGGAAAATATTACTCAGTGCAATTTCTTAAAATTGATGCGGGTTCAAACACAGTAAGTCGTTATGAAAATTGTTCACAAACCGCCTTGGTCGACTGTGTTTTGTTGCAGAGGTCAGTGGAGCAGATAGTGACCTGACCATGAGTGTAACACATACGGCTACCGGTTACCACGCCATAATCTAACCCCGGAATGTTTGGGGTTACGTCAATTTCACCTAACCCCAGACATTAACAAAAACGTTTTGCGGTAACGTCTCCGTTTAAGGTGACTGAGTTATGTCCCTTGTCCAGTCTAAAGTCACCAGAGGATATTTGTAACAGTTTCCATGAGATTCTCTTCAAACTGGATGAAACTTAGTTTGCATTAAGACCCAGCGGAACGGCGCGATTCTCAGCTCATGCGCGGTCTCGGTCGGGCGCTCACCTGCTGAGATCGCGCAGAGAAAGAATACCGGGAAAGCATAGGAGGAGAGGCGTTGTGACGCGCTCCGCTCTGCGTCCATGCTGCCCGGCTACAACGCGGCGCGCCCCAATGACAGCAAAAGCACTACATAATCCAGCATCTTTTTTGGAATAAATATTGTATCTATTTCTAGTTTTGTTTCTGTTTTTTTACGCAACTACTTTATTCTGTTGTTATCATTTTTTTTTGTTTTCTTGGTTTTGCACATAGGCCATTACACCAGTCTAGTTTCCACCCCATGTATCACATTGCATATAAATATGCAATATGTAATAGTACAAACCTCCATTTGTCTTCCATAACCTTTTATTTACTTTCAGTTGCTAAATTAAGTGCACAGTCTTACCAACTGATGGCCTCTGCAATTAATGTCCTCCACTGTTACCTGCCTGAGTCATCTTTCAAGATTGAACCACCAAATAAATGGGTACCTGTTGAAAAACAGGCTCTTTATCTGGTTCTTAGGGGAAAGATAGAGGAAATCATCATCACTAATTGCCTGAGGGGACCAAACATCATCCTGTGTTTCCTAATTGTTCTTAAAATGTGTTTTGGTCTGTTTGATAAGATTAATTCTTAAATAATTCTAAGTAATTCTATGTAGCTCTCAGGTCTTATATTTATACATTAGTTGTGTTCTATTGTTTGCTAACCCCTCTGTCTGTTGTTTGGTTCTGGCCACCAAACTATATGTATGTGTGCTGGATCGTCTATTTTGCCAACAGGGGTAAAGCTGTTTCTGCTGTTTTTAGACCTCTGTGCTGACAAAGGTCAGAGCGGAGTTTGCTTACCTTGATTTGAATAGAATTATTTTGTTTCATTTCTTTGGTTTCACTTTCAGTTTCCCATGGTTTACTGGAATTCTTCTTTCAGTTAAGTGATGCTTCCTTTAATAAACACCACAATTCTGCACTGTCACTTCCGTCTCTGTGCCTTTCCCTTTCCCCTCCTTTACAGTGTGTGTGTGTGTGTGTGTGTGTGTGTATTTATTGCGGCTCAGGTTCAACTCATCACAGTTGAGTAGATCACACTAGAACAGTGTCTGCAGTATGGATGATGTCTCTCTCTATACTTTTGTTAAACTGGTCATTTGAAGAAATACCACCAAAGACAAACACAAGCCACTCTGTGCCTTCTGCCTGAGCAGCAAAAACTACAGGCTGCTGGCAAAGTCATACATTTAAACTAAACATAGTTTATGCTGTCCATTACTCAGTGCATCATGTATTTTAACCAACATGAAAATGTGACATGTGTGATATTTGCATGCATACTTACTGCAGACCTACAGCAGTACAACTGTGAAAAGGAAATGACAACTTTTCACATCTTCAGTTGTTGGTGGTTAACGTCCACTGAACAGCGACAATCCTGCTGGATTAAACTAAAGTCAGATTAGATGGGTGTAAACTGTTTGTGCGTGTGTTTATAATATATAGGCATATCTAATAAGAGAACTAGTAAGTAACAGTATATAGCAACAAGATGAAAACTTCCTGGTTGTCAAATCAAGCTTAGTTTTCCCTGCATCTCTGAACTGCAGACAGCAACATATGCTTCTCCCTCAATGAACAACCACGTGTTCTTTGGTAACATTATCCATCTTAGAGCACAGAGTATATTTTAGCAGGTATTTAATGAATTCTTTTCCTCCAAGAAATCCAAAAAGACTGAATCATGGTGATGATATCAGTGGGCAAAGACAGAGGCAGAGGTCAAAAACAGGCAGAGAAGGTCAGGCACAAAGAGACAGGAAAAAACAGGCAGAAGTTCCAGAAACACAAGACAAAAAACAATGTCCAAAAAACAGGCAAAGGTCAAAAAGGCAAAAACACTTACCCAAAAAACAAGCAAAAAAGAATGAAGCAAACAAACCAACACAGGAAACATGAAAAATGGCTAGATAATCCGACAAACTAGTGGGGAAACAGACAGGGCTTAAATGCAGTGGCTGATGAGGAAAATGGCAGCAGGTGAGTGGAAATCAGACAGGAAACAGTGTAAAACATAGATTGGAGCAACCTGGAACAGACAGACAAGACATACATGACAGGACACAAGGAAAACATGGACTAGGATCTGGAAGAGCAGGGCTGGACCGTGACACACACAAGCATGTGAATGTGCCATGGTTTCAGTCTGCGTGTGTGTGTGTGTGTGTGTGTGTGTGTGTGTGCTTGTTCTTGTACGTGTGTGTATGCACTTGATGGACATTTTGTTCAGTTCATTACAGCTGAAATGGGGTTTTTCAAAATATTTCTCAAAATAGCTTTATCTTCATGACAAAAGCATGAAGAAACTTAAAATTGAAATCAACACTTAAAGCACGTACTTCATCCTTCTCATCCTGAATGACATATATACACATGTATACACAACACAACATAACAGTATGTCTTTCTTTTATATATGGAGTGATGTGGATGAATACACCACACTTTCTCTAGAGGACGGTGTGTCTCTGTGGACTTTGGTTGCTCTGCTAGTTTAAAGAAACACCACTGCAGACGAACATAAGTCACTCTGTAAGCTTAAATTTCTCATACAGTTATGGTGCATAAACATTTCTACCTCAGTAAGTCTGCTTCACAGAAAATATAGCATTACATATAATATAGCAAATATAACATTGCCAAACAAAAAATGTATAATTAAGACATGTTAGATTTTCTTTCTTTTGTGGACATGAATGCATCACAACTATCTTGATCTAAACCAGTTTGTATTCAATTAGGATTTTTTTTACAGTGAAAATGCTACATAATGACATGACTGTTTCAGCTGCCGTTGTTTTGTATTGAAATGACAGTTCAAATTAAAATGATTCATAAAGTGTCTGGAGCAAGTCTGGTAAATTGTCACATTTGGCTTTATTCTCCACTATGTCCGGATGCCTGTGAGTCTCTGTTTACAGGACAACAAAACCAGCTCAGGAGAGTTTTCATTAGTGTACACATACTCTGTTAGAGGTTCAACAGCAACATCACACCCTCTGTCTCACTGACAGTCTCATTTGACACTGTCGACACAGGGAAAGTATTCATCATGAATTAAAAAAAAAAGTCACACCCTTCCATTTTAAAAAGGAGAACTTGCATACAGAAAAGAGTAGAAAACACACCAGTAAAGCTGTGTGTCTGAGGAATGTTGTAAAGACCAGAAAAGATGTGAATGCCTGTTTATCTGTTCTGTGCTCCACCTTTGGATAGTACAGAGTTGAGAAATGGGAGCATTTATGTTTTTTTGTCTGATGGCTGCTCTTGTGTAAGTGTGATTAGAGGTGCACAGTAGCTGTATGTTTTTGCAGCTTTGCATGTAATAACCTTATCATTGACCAGGCCAGACACACACACAGCCATACCTAGGGGCAATTTAGTGTCTCCAACTTGCCTAACCTGCATGTCTTTGGGAGGAAACCGGAGCTCCCAGAGAAAACCCACACAGAAAGGGGGAGAACATGCAAACTCCACCCAGCCAGGAAGCGAACCCAAGACCTTCTTTCTGTGAGGCGACATCACTACCCACTGCACCACCGTGCCACCCACTGCTCCTATCTGATCAGGAAAAATATTATTATTATTCATTATATTGTTCAAACTTTGATAGCAGAAATTTGATGTGAAACATACTGATAGTTTTATTTGAATTTACTGACACAGCTATTTATGATATTACGTAGATTGAGGATGTATCAAATTAATCACCGATTTGAATATGTTAGAATGTATTCATGGCTTTACTTTTGGCATGGTCAAATGTGTTGATCTCATAGACAAGAGTGTATTCAGAAAACTATAATGGATTTTATCTTTGTCTTGTTCTGCTTCACCACAGTCTTCAAATCTGCTGCATGTTTTGTGGTTTGAGTGAAAATATAAGGGTATTAATGGAGATTTAAAATTGGTTCATGTATCAAAGGAGAGAGGATGGATAAAGTAGGCTTAGAAATCTCCTGAATCTTGTGCTTCTGTGATGAAACAATGACAAACAACAAACAACAACAAAACGAGAACGAAACAACAAAACGAGAACCACAGACCATACCGGTCCAGAACTACAAACCATACCAGTCCAGAGCCACAAACCATACCAGTCCAGAACTACAAACCATACCAGTCCAGAACTACAAACCATACCAGTCCAGAACCACAAACAAATAGGATCTTACTTCTGACCCTCAGCTTGTTATAAATTCACTCTTTTGTGTGCATAAATGCATAGGATCTGTCTAGAAATCAATGAAAACATTTTGTTTCTGTAAACATTCTGGGGAAAGAGAAAAAAGGAAAACGCCCCAGATAACTGCATGTCAACATTTCTAGAACGTTAAAAGCAAACATTAAGACAGAAAGCAGAACTAGTTTTTAAAATGTGTTATTTAATGTCATAGCCTGCACCTCCGTTTTGGACTTTTAGTTTGATATGTCTTTGTGCTCCCGTTCTGTGTCTGTCTCCGCCCCTCACCTGTTCCTGTTTTGTCTCATTATTACCTTGTTAATTTCACCCAATCCTGTTTTGCCCTGATTAGTTCTCCCTCTATTTATGCCCTAGTGTTTGCCTTGTCTTTTGTCTATTGTTGTTTGTATTAGTTTGCACAACTGTCATGCTGCAGCCGTTTGTTATTGGTTTTGTTCCTTTTTTGCACTTGTATCTTCATCTTCAGTTTGTTAGTAAAGTCCTCCTTTTTCACCGTCATCATTGTGTCTTTGCACTTGGGTCCTGCACCTCACCACCAGCGTGACAGAATGATAGACCAAACAAGGACCCAGCAGATACTTCTGCCTCCCGGGCAGTGACGGCTCCAGCTCTTGACCTGGGTGCGGCGGGGCTCCCTCTCTCGGTAGGTTCTCCAGCCCCTAACCCGGGGGGGGGGGGAATTTTTTTTGGGGGGGGGGCTCCCAGCCCTAGACCCAGGCACCACATGGACCGTGGTGCTGGGCCCAACCATCTCTAGGGCTGTGTCCGCTCCTGGGCCTCCTGTCTCTGCCACCCTGAATCCCCTCAAGCACCCTCTTCAAGCAGTGTCTCCGAAGGCGCCATGGAGGATGCGCTGCCCAGCGCGAGGAATGCGCTGCCCGGCGCACCATGGCGGATGCGCTGCCCGGCGCGAGGAATGCGCTGCCCGGCGCACCATGGCGGATGCGCTGCCCGGCGCGAGGAATGCGCTGTCCGGCGCACCATGGCGGATGCGCTGCCCGGCGCGAGGAATGCGCTGCCCGGCGCACCATGGCGGATGCGCTGCCCGGCGCGAGGAATGCGCTGCCCGGCGCACCATGGAGGATGCGCTGCCCGGCGCGAGGAATGCGCTGCCCGGCGCACCATGGAGGGTGCGCTGCCCTGCCCTGTTCCCGAGGCCGCTTTCACGGCCCAGGTCAGCTCCCATGCTGATGCCCGGCCCAGGTCAGCTCCCATGCTGACGCCCTGTCCTGTTCCCGAGGCCCTTTCCCCGACCCAGCTCAGCCCTCTAGCCGACGTCGAGGCTGTTTGAAGAGTCTGCTCCGTTCCTGTTCCTCTGCCGGTTTGGAAAGTCTGTTCCAACCAACCCCTCACTTGCTCGGCCGCAGAGGGGGCCCGTCTGCTGCAGCACCTTCGGTCATCCCTCTGTGCGCCCCCCCACCCACCCGGTCTGTTCTGGACTTAGTTTTTGTTTTGGGTCGTCTGGGAGCCGCCCCTTAAGGGGGGGGCTCTGTCACAGCCTGCACCTCATTTCGGACTTTTAGTTTGTCATGTCCTTGTGTGCCTGTTCTGTCTGTCTCCGCCCCCCACCTGTTCGCGTTTGTCTCATTATTAACCTTGTTAGTTTTATCCAATCCTGCTTAGTTTCTCTCTGTATTTAAGTCCTAGTGTTTGCATTGTCTATTGTTTGTGTTTTAGAGCACACTGTTACGCTGCACCTTTTTGTTACCAGTTTTTGTTCCTGTTCTGCACATGTATTTTGATCTTCGGTTCCAGTAAAGTCCTCCTTTTTTTTTTTTTTTTTTTTTTTTTTTTTTTTTTTCCAACTTCAATCATCGTGTCTTTGCACTTGGTTCCTGCACCACACCACCAGTGTGACATTTAACCACAGTGAGAACATTCATCACACCCACCCTTTTCTCAGAGAGGACATCTTACAAACAGAAGAGAGCAAAACACACCAGTAAAGCGAGTCTTGATGTTAGACTGACCAGTGTTGTTCTGTGTGTGTTAGAAATATCAGTGAAGATGTGGATCTCTGTTTATTTGTTCTGTTCTGCGCTTCACCTCACAACAGGCGAGTCCATAGTTTATCTGGACTGAGTGGACAAATGTGTTTGTGTTTATTCTTTCATATGTAATGGTTATTCTTGTATAAGTGTGATTAGAAATGTGCAATAAGTGTATATTTGACTGTCTGTCCCTATGTGTCAACCCTGAATATGAAAAGACAGTCTTCCTGTTTCTTCTGATGAACGAACACACATCTGTAGTAATAATACCACTTCTATCTCAGTCCACATATGCTGTCTATTCATTGCTATGGCCCTCAGTGTAAATTTTACACTGAGTTCTCCTACATGGTTTATGTTCCATGATGAATATTGCAGATGAACTAGTGAATTGTTTTACAGAATTCACTTGGGTGTTTTCTCTACTATATCTTTTCAAATAAGCGTATAAGTGAGAGAGCATTTAGAGTCCTGTCTGTACCATGAATACTCTAATAGTGAAATAGTCTGGTTTACTGGTTTATTCATGACTGGACACAGGTTTTGACAGTGTTTGTCTCTCAGATTTCAGGTGATGGTTTGCAGTAACTATCTTTTCAATCATTTATGACTTGTGTCATCCATAGATGCCAGAAAACCATAATTCCTGTCATCTGCTCATAGTGGTTTCTTGAGTGGTTGATGGAGTATAATAATATCAGAAATCGCAGAATGACCATAATACACCCAAATAAGGACACAGAACAAAAAACATTTTTAAAATTAGACTTGCATACCATGGCAGCATAATTCTGTTTAACTATACACCTTGGAACAGTAATACAACAAATATGCAATATTTGCTTTTTTTCTTTTTTACAGATAAAAACATACATATTGTTTATCTGTGTGTGTGTGTGTGTGCGTGTGTGTGTGTGTTCATTCAATGAGGTCCTGTGTTAGTCCAAAATAGTGATTGGCTAAAACACCGTCTGCAATTGTAAATCCATTTTATTTTTCTAAAAGTATTTCTAAAGTATTTCTCAAAACAAAACTTGAGGATGTTTGAGGATGTGCTGGGTGACCAGAGTGAGAAAATTTGTCACATTCTTTCAGTTCTCAGAGAGGAAGCAAAGGAAAGAGAAGAGCATTCTGCGTGTGTATCTGTTTTGTTAGATAGACCAGTGTTCCCCTTGTGTGTTAAACACATCAGTGAAGATGTGGGCCTCTCTCTATCAGCTCTTTTCTGTGTTTCCCCTCGAGCCATTTAGGCCCCCATGTGTTTAATGGTGTAAAGACAGCACCATAATCTGTGATGTAGTCTTCAGAAAAGCAGAGCAGAGAAAATTCAGTCCACTAGACACATTAGTGTACGGCTGTTTACTCTCAAGTAAAGTCTGTTATTTGGATTAAGCGTAACAGTGGCCCTAGTTTGCAAGATTTTGAAATGACTCTGCAGGAAAAGTAATTTTCGAATGGAGTGCAGACTGTGTGAGGTGAAATGTATAATTAGAGGGGCAAGTAAATGAATGATGGAGAGATGAGTGACTGTGTGTGTGTGTTCTTGCAGGATGTGAACTGAAAACAGGGGCACATGTTGAAAAGTCTCCAGGAGAGTCAGTGCTGCTGTCCTGCTCCTGTACAAACCCACAGGACAGACCTGGGACAGTCACATGGGGCTACTCTGATACAGATTCACTCAGCCCTACATACACAGTGTTTCCATTGGGATCCAGAGAGAGTGAGCGCTACAAAGGCAGAGTTCAGATGTTTAATGAGAATTCTCCAGGAAATCTCTCTCTACTCATATCAGACCTGACTGAAGAGGATGGGGGGCGATACTGGTGTGGAATCAGTGGGCAATATTCAAAATATGTTTACCTCGCAGTTAGAGGTAAACCTTTCAGCCTCTAATTCTTCACTTGTAGATTATTCACGCAGTATTCCTAAAAAACCATCACAGCACATTATCTCCTCATTAAAACAATGTAGTTTACATCTCATCACAGCAGTGTCATTAGATTCATATTATACTCTATGGAAGTTGCAATTATTATTATTATTATTATTATTATTATTATTATTATTAGCTTTTTATTGTTATTGTTGTTGTTGCTGCTGTTGTTGTTGTTTGTAATTAAGAAACATAAGAGTTGTTTATTGTTGTTGTTGTTGTTGCTGCTGTTGTTGTTGTTTGTAATTAAGAAACATAAGACAAACACAAGAATCCTAACAAAAGACTTATCAGTATAATGTTTCAAAAAGTCAGAGATACAAACAGTGGTAAACATGAAGAGTACATCATTAGTTGTTATTGTTGTGTGTGTGTGTGTGTGTGTGTGTGTGTGTGCAGGCTGCTCTCTGAATGAGAATAAACAGACAGTGGAGATCAGTAGATACTCAGGAGAGTCTGTACTCCTGTCCTGCTCCTGTAAAAACACACCAGCTAAACCTGTGTCAGTCCAGTGGAGAACACCACACAACAAAGCCATGTCCCCCTCTGAACTGAAGATACACCACAGAGGAAGAGTTCAGACCTTCGATCAGCATTTAAACACAGATCTCTCTCTGCTCATATCAAACCTGACTGAAGACGACCAGGGACTGTATTCATGTTGGATCAATCAGAATCAACACAGAAACTTCAGTCTCACAGTTAAAGGTACAGCTCTCTGCTCCTACTGTATGATTTCCATCTCTCTCAAACAGAAACAAGACAAACAAACACAACAGAACAAAACCTTAAAGAACATCATGTTGTAGAAAAGAAGTCATGATGAGAAATGAAGGGTTAAGTAGATCACTGATTGTCACATTAAATAACCAATGCCAGTGTTTGGACAGACTTGTCTGCAGGCTCTATTTCCCTACTTCACGTTTAAATAGTGTATAATACATCACAGGCAGTCATAAATCTGACTTCTGTTTCTGTGGTATTGGGACTATATTATAAAAAATTAGGAAGTTACTGAGACTGATTTATATGAGAAATGTTATAAGAGCTACAGCAGGCTTGGTTCTCTGGTGGTTAACAGAATGAATTAGACCATTAATCTGCCATACAGTTTTGATAATAGCATGACTTTAACAGGCTAATATTTAATATCTCGTTTTTGTTGTCTACTGAAGAGGAGAAGCCCATACTGTGATGTGTATTCTTGTTACAATTTCAGTTGAAAGTTGAACTGTTTCTCCTCTGACTGACAACCAGTGAAGTGATGCTGACAACGGCATTGTTGATTCCTGTATTTACAGACACTCTTATTCAGAGTAACTCACACTAAGTGTGCGTATAGGTAGTTTAGCTGATATAGTGAAGCACATAGAGCTGTTATATCCATGACATGTGCACACATTCATTCCGTGGAGCTAGTGAGCACCTCTTGGTTTGAGAGGTTTACATACAAACAATACTTTATACGATGGTCAGATAGTCCTTCCCTGTCATTTCTTTTATCAAATTCACACCAGTGGCTATTACTGCATTCATTATTTGTTGGCGTTACTGACATTATTTAATTTTTTTTATTATCCAGTGAATTTGGATCATGTTAGTGGTTGCAATGAGAATGGGTTACACGGCATCTCTAAATTCCAGCTCCATGTTTTTTGTAAATAAATGATAGACAAGGTCAGAGGTCAGGAGGATAAAGATATGGGTTTCAGATGAGCTCATATTTAGACCCCCGTCTCTGCCTCTCGCCTGATAAGTCCACTGAAACAGACATTCATGAGAAATTATGTCAGCTTTGATTAGTCATTGTTATACAAATGTAAATGAACTTAAGTGTTTATAGTATTTATAATAGGTTTTCTCTTTGTTATGATTCATGACTTTGATTCTCTGGTCAGTTTTTACATTCAGTTTTTACTACACAATGAATATGTTTAGCCAATCACAGAACAATCTTATGAGACCAGTTAGCATGACAATAATCAGCTCAACAAAGTAGGGCGACTCATCACTGTCCATATTACCTTTTGCCAAACCGGTGTCAACACCTGGCCTTCCTAATTAAGCCAACATTAAACAATGTGTTCTAAAGAGCTGTTATGGGCATTTATGACAGGCAAAACTGGTCAAGTAGTGTCACATGTTTTTAATAGTCTAATAACCCGGAGACTTATCCACTGCTAATGTTACTTTATTCACTTAAAGAGGATACATCATAAAAGGCAAATAATCTACATGCAGTTCCATTACATGTCAATGAGGAATTATCTGGCTGTGAAAACATGATCCTGGGGGTATTCACACTGGAATATGTCAGCTTGCTCAGAGGAGGACATTTATGCCAACATATGAGAGGACTTAAAACATTGTGAGCAGTAATAAAATGGTATAGAAAGGAATGGTGATGAGACATGTTTGAGCAGAAAGGCATGAACAGTGCAATGCTGCTGTCAAATGCAGTTTTAAAAAAGACACAGCAAGCCATCTGCAACTTTTAAGACGCTCCCTAAAGCTGTAGTGAAAAGGCAACTCATTTGCCTCTCAGAACTGCAAAAAGATCTCGCAAGTTTTAAAGAATAAAGCGCAAAGTAAAGAGAAACCAGTTCATGAAGACATGTGAAAATAATCACCACTGAATGTAATTCAGTGGGAAGCATCTACCCTTGTTTTACTTATGTACATTTACCCACAGAGTAATCAGTAAATCAGAGCTGAATGATACAGTTGTCTGTTCTGTATTTCTACAGGCTGCACTCTGTCAGAGACTAAAGACACACAGATCATCACATACTCAGGAGAATCTATACTTCTGTCCTGTTCCTGTACTGAGCCAAAGACCAAACCTGATGGTATAAAATGGGAATGCTTTGGTTCAGACTGGACTGAAGTATTTACTGTGACTGATGAATACAGAGGCAGAGTTGAGCAAGTTAAGGAGAATTCTCCAGAAAAGTCCTCCATACGCATATCAAATCTGACTGAAACAGACCAGGGAGACTACAGGTGTAGACTCAATAATCAATCCAGAACATTTAAACTTACAGTGAAAGGTAAATCCTCCTTCTCTGTGGCTGTGTCATGTGCACAGGATAATAATAATGATAATAATAATAATAATAATAATAATAATAATAATAATATAGTATATCATACTGATATGTTTCGTTAAGAGGGTATTGCTTAACAGAACAATAATGATGAAGATGATCACACAGATATGATAGGTATGGTGATATGTTGGGTAAAATTTCAGTTCAGTGAAAGTTTATCTTTAAAAGAAGAGCGTGTAACTTGACTGTGTAAACATTTTAAAACAGGAAACTCCCCTCCCATCCTGAACGTTTATACCCTCATCCTCATTCCCATTCATCTGTTACTGGTACTTGGAGGAGGAATTACTGTCGCCTACTTTGAATATACAGGTACAGACTTATGTTACAACTACTCATCAAACTACTCATTATACACACAAACGCACACGCACACGCACACGCACACGCACACACACACACACACACACACACACAAACACATTATTAATTAACCATGTAATAACTTATTAGACCATGTAACTCAGTGACTAACAGCTGTTGCCTGTTCTCTTATCTCTCAGAATGGGCAAGCAGAAGGAAGAAGAACACTGAGAGACACACAGATCCTGACTGACAAAATAGAGTATAAATATATAACGGTCATGATATTAGTGTGTGTGGGTCTTTTCATGTACAGACATGTGTGAACTAATGTACTGTTCACTCTCTTTTGGTCAGTGCCTCTCTGTGTACTGTTATTACTGTAGTGGTACATAGAAACAGCACCAGAGACAGACACAAGCCATTTTGTAATTTTACAGTCTAAATACAGCTGTGATCCTTTACCATCCAAAACAGAAACATTTAATTCTTTTTGTTGTCATTAATGCAAAACTGTTGACTTAGTCCACACCAGCCCCTGTTCATTTCTGAGCCCCTGTCCTTTATTTTAATCAAATTGTGATAGTATAATGTATCTTTTTAATTTTTTTTCATTTGTTTTGTAAGCGAAGATGTGCTGAAATAAAAGCTCAATTGTTTTATTGCATGAGAAACCTCCCAAAAGTGTATTTTTAAATAAATTGTTTTAGGATAATTGTACCTAAAATACTGTTTTATGATTGTGTCATTTTGTATTTTGCAGTCGATGTTGCTTTAGAATAATAAAACGTTTCCAGGTCCTGCTCCTGTTCGCCCATAGTTAAAGAAATTTCAGACCTATCCCTGCTCTGACACGCATTATTCTGGCTTATCAAGCGGTGTAGACGAACTTGTGAGTCGAATCAGGCGAGTTAGAGGAGGGATAGATAGTGGGTTCCCCAAGAGCAGATTTGGAAACAGCGGACTAATATCTCATTCAACGTCGTTATATTAGCGAGTGTTCAAATACAGAAGAATAGCGCCACCTTGTGGAACATTGGTTACTGGTTACTGTCTACGACTCTACGTATTCAGATTGTTTACTTTGCAGCTTGGGTTGATTACTTTCAATTTATTTAACACAGTGGCAGTATAAACAAAAAACATTTAAAGAGCATTGAGAGATTACGGCGATTCAGTACACCATTTCAACCTCTTTTGTTGTGTTTAAAAATAAATAAATACATCTGTAAAATGGAAAATATTACTCAGTGCAATTTCTTAAAATTGATGCGGGTTCAAACACAGTAAGTCGTTATGAAAATTGTTCACAAACCGCCTTGGTGGACTGTGTTTTGTAGCAGAGGTCAGTGGAGCAGATAGTGACCTGACCATGAGTGTAACACATACGGCTACCGGTTACCACGCCCTAATCTAACCCCAGAATGTTTGGGGTTAGGTCAATTTCACCTAACCCCAGACATTAACAAAAACGTTTAGCGGTAACGTCTCCGTTTAAGGTGACTGCGTTATGTACCTTGTCCAGTCTAAAGTCACCAGAGGATATTTGTAACAGTTTCCCTGAGATTCTCTTCAAACTGGATGAAACTTAGTTTGCATTAAGACCCAGCGGAACGGCGCGATTCTCAGCTCATGCAAGGTCTCGGTCGGGCGCTCACCTGCTGAGATCGCGCAGAGAAAGAATACCGGGAAAGCACAGGAGGAGAGGGGTTGTGACGCGCTCCGCTCTGCTCTGCGTCCATGCTGCCCGGCTACAACGCGGCGCGCCCCAATGACAGCAAAAGCACTACATAATCCAGCATCTTTTTTGGAATAAATATTGTATCTATTTGTATTTTTGTTTCTGTTTTTTTACGCAACTACTTTATTCTGTTGTTATCATTTTTTTTTGTTTTCTTGGTTTTGCACATAGGCCATTACACCAGTCTAGTTTCCACCCCATGTATCACATTGCATATAAATATGCAATATGTAAAAACACAAACCACCATTTGTCTTCCATAACCTTTTATTTACTTTCAGCTGCTTAGTTAAGTGCACAATTTTACCAACTGTTGGCCTCTGCAATTAATGTCCTCCACTGTTACCTGCCTGTGTCACGGCTGGTGGTGTGGGGCAGGACCCAAGTGCAAGACACGATGATGTGGGTGAAAAAAACAGAAGACTTTACTGAAAATGAAGATCAAAATACAAGTGCAAAACAAAAGCAAAGCCAATAACAAAAAGGTGCAGCGTAACAGTTGTGCAAACTAACACAAACAACGATAGACAAAGACAAGGCAAAACACTAGGACTTAAATAGAAGGAAAACTAATCAGGGCAAAACAGGATTGGGCGAAATTAACAAGGTAATAATCAGACAAACGGGAACAGGTGAGGGGCGGAGACAGGCACAGAACAAAAGCACAAAGACATGGCAAACTAAAAGTCCAAAATGGCGGTGCAGGTTGTGACAGAGCCCCCCCCTTAAGGGGCGGCTCCCAGACGGCCCAAAAGAAAAACAAAAGTCCAGAACAGACCGGGTGGGTGGGGGGGCGCACAGAGGGATGACCGAAGGTGCTGCAGCCGACGGGCCCCCTCTGCGGCCGAGCAGGTGAGGGGTTGGCTGGAACAGACTTTCAAACTGGCAGAAGAACAGGAACGGGGCAGTCTTCAAAACAGCCTCGACGATGGCTAGAGGGCTGAGCTGGATCGGGGAAAGGGCCTCGGGAACAGGACAGGGCGTCAGCACGGGAGCTGACCAGGACAGGGCGTCAGCACGGGAGCTGACCAGGACAGGGCGTCAGCACGGGAGCTGACCAGGACAGGGCGTCAGCACGGGAGCTGACCAGGACAGGGCGTCAGCACGGGAGCTGACCAGGACAGGGCGTCAGCACGGGAGCTGACCAGGACAGGGCGTCAGCACGGGAGCTGACCAGGACAGGGCGTCAGCACGGGAGCTGACCAGGACAGGGCGTCAGCACGGGAGCTGACCAGGACAGGGCGTCAGCACGGGAGCTGACCAGGGCCGGGAAAGCGGCCTCGGGAACAGGGCAGGACAGCGCACCCTCCAGGGTGCGCCGGGCAGCGCATTCCTCGCGCTGGGCAGCGCATCCTCCAGGGTGCGCCGGGCAGCGCATTCCTCGCGCTGGGCAGCGCATCCTCCAGGGTGCGCCAGGCAGCGCATTCCTCGCGCTGGGCAGCGCACTCTCCATGGTGCGCCGGGCAGCGCATTCCTCGCGCTGGGCAGCGCATCCTCCATGGTGCGCCAGGCAGCGCATTCCTCGCGCTGGGCAGCGCATTCCTCGCGCTGGGCAGCGCACTCCTCGCGCTGGGCAGCGCACTCCTCGCGCTGGGCAGCGCACCCTCCGTGGTGCGCCGGGCAGCACATTCCTCGCGCTGGGCAGCGCACCCTCCATGGTGCGCCGGGCAGCGCATTCCTCGCGCTGGGCAGCGCACCCTCCATGGTGCGCCGGGCAGCGCATTCCTCGCGCTGGGCAGCGCATCCTCCATGGTGCGCCAGGCAGCGCATTCCTCGCGCTGGGCAGCGCATTCCTCGCGCTGGGCAGCGCACTCCTCGCGCTGGGCAGCGCACTCCTCGCGCTGGGCAGCGCACCCTCCGTGGTGCGCCGGGCAGCACATTCCTCGCGCTGGGCAGCGCACCCTCCATGGTGCGCCGGGCAGCGCATTCCTCGCGCTGGGCAGCGCACCCTCCATGGAGCCTTCGGAGTCACTGCTTGAAGAGCGTGCTTGAGGGGATTCAGGGTGGCAGAGACAGGAGACCCAGGAGCGGACACAGCCCTAGAGATGGTTGGGCCCAGCACCACAGTCCATGTGGTGCCTGGGTCTAGGGCTGGGAGCCCCCCCCCAAAAAATTCCCCCCCCTGGATTAGGGGCTGGAGAACCTACCGAGAGAGGGAGCCCCGCCGCACCCAGGTCAGGAGCTGGAACTGTCTCTGCCCGGGAGACAGAAGTGTCTTGCTGGGTCCTTGTGTGGTCTATCGTTCTGTCACGGCTGGTGGTGTGGGGCAGGACCCAAGTGCAAGACACGATGATGTGGGTGAAAAAAACAGAAGACTTTACTGAAAATGAAGATCAAAATACAAGTGCAAAACAAAAGCAAAGCCAATAACAAAAAGGTGCAGCGTAACAGTTGTGCAAACTAACACAAACAACGATAGACAAAGACAAGGCAAAACACTAGGACTTAAATAGAAGGAAAACTAATCAGGGCAAAACAGGATTGGGCGAAATTAACAAGGTAATAATCAGACAAACGGGAACAGGTGAGGGGCGGAGACAGGCACAGAACAAAAGCACAAAGACATGGCAAACTAAAAGTCCAAAATGGCGGTGCAGGTTGTGACAGCCTGAGTCATCTTTCGAGATTGGGCCACCATAATAATGGGTACATGTTGAAAAAAAGGCTCTTTATCTGGTTCTTAGTGGAAAGATAGAGGAAATCATCATCACTAATTGCCTGAGGGGACCAAACATCATCTTGAGTTTCCTAATTGTTCTTAAAATGTGTTTTGGTTTGTTTTGTGTGATAAGATTAATTGTTAAATACTTCTAAATAATTCTATGTAAATCTCAGTTCTTATATTTATTTGACTGTGGTCTTATATTTATACATTAGTTGTGTTCTATTGTTTGCTAGCCCCTCTGTCTGTTGTTTGGTTCTGGCCACCAAACTATATGTATGTGTGTGGAAGCTCCCTGTCTTTGTCGTTCTGTCTGTGTCTCTGTCTGATTGTCCAAGTGCCAGTGAACTATATGTATGTGTGCTGGAGCATCTATTTTGCCAAGAGGGGTAAAGTTGTTTCTGCTGTTTTTAGACCTCTGTGCTGACAGAGGTCAGAGTGGAGTTTGCTTATCTTTATTCGGATAGAATTATTTTGTTTCATTTCTTTGGTTTCACTTTCAGTTTGCCATGGTTTACTGGAATTCTTCTTTCAGTTACGTGATGCTTCCTTTAATAAACACCACAATTCTGCACTTCCACTTCTGTCTCTGTGCCTTTCCATTTTCCCCTCCTTTACAGTGTATGTATGTTTGTATGTGTGTGTGTGTGTGTGTGTGTGTGTATTTATTGTGGCTCAGGTTCAACTCATCACAGTTGAGTAGATCACACTAGAACAATGTCTGAAGTATGGATGATGTCTCTCTCTATACTTTGGTTAAACTAGTCGTTTGAAGAAATACCACCAAAGACAAACACAAGCCACTCTGTGCCTTCTGCCTGAGCAGCAAAAACTACAGGCTGCTGGCAAAGTCATACATTTAAACTAAACATAGTTTATGCTGTCCATTACTCTGTGCAACATGTATTTTAACCAATATGAAAATGTAACATGTGTGATATTTGCATGCATACTTACTGCAGAGCTACAGCAGTACAACTGTGAAAAGGAAATGACAACAATGACAACTTTTCACATCTTCAGTTGTCTGTGGTTAACGTCCACTGAACAGTGACAATTCTGCTGGATTGAACTAAAGTCAGATTAGATGGGTGTAAACTGTTTGTGCGTGTGTTTATAAGATATAGGCATATCTTATAATAAGCTATAGGCATATCTAATAAGAAGAGAACTAGTAAGTAACAGTATATAGCAACAAGATGAACACTTCCTGGCTGTCAAATCAAGCTTAGTTTTCCCTGCATCTCTGAACTGCAGACAGCAACATATGCTTCTCCCTCAATGAACAATCACGTGTTCTTTGGTAGCATTATCCATGTGTGCACTTCTCCTCAACGCCATTAAAAAAAAAAAAACATTAAATGGTTGAGGAGAAGATTTGTGTTTGTTTCAACATCTTGTTTTGATGGCAGGGTGACGGTCTTCAGCTTCAGCAACTGTCATTTCTCTTTGTTACAGATACACACACAAGCATGTGAATGTGTCATGGTTTCAGTCTGCATGAGTGTGTGTGTGTGTGTGTGTGTGTGTGTGTGCTTGTTCTTGTACGTGTGTGTATGCACTTGATGGACATTTTGTTCAGTTCATTACAGCTAAAATGGGTTTTTTCAAAATATTTCTCAAAATAGCTTTATCTTCATGACAAAAGCATGAAGAAACTTAAAATTGAAATCAACACTTAAAGTATGTACTTCATCCTTCTTATCCTGAATGACATATATACACAACACAACGCAACAGTATGTCTTTCTTTTATATATAGAGTGATGTGGATGAATACACCACACTTTCTCTAGAGGACGGTGTGTCTCTGTGGACTTTGGTTGCTCTGGTAGTTTAAAGAAACACCACTACAGACTGTAATGTTATATTTCTAATACAGTTATGGTGAATTAACATTTCTACCTCAGTAAGTCTGCTTCACAGAAAATATAGCATTACATATAATATAGCAAATATAACATTGCCAAACAAAAAATGTATAATTATGACATGTTAGATTTTCTTTCTTTTGTGGACATGAATGCATCACAACTATCTTGATCCAAACCAGTTTGTATTCATTTAGCATTTTTTTACAGTGAAAATGCTACATAATGACATGACTGTTTCAGTTGCTGTTGTTTTGTGTTGAAATTACAGTTCAAATTAAAATGATTCATAAAGTGTCTGGAGCAAGTCTGATAAATTGTCACATTTGGCTTTATTCTCCACTATGTCCGGATGCTTGTGAGTCTCTGTTTGCAGGACAACAAAACCAGCTCAGGAGAGTTTTCATTAGCATACACATACTCTGTTAGAGGTTCAACAGCAACATCACACCCTCTGTCTCACTGACAGTCTCATTTGACACTGTCGAAACAGGGAGAGTATTCATCATGAACTTAAAAAAAAAAAAGTCACACCCTTCTATTTTAAAAAGGAGAACTTGCATACAGAAAAGAGTAGAAAACACACCGGTAAAGCTGTGTGTCTGAGGAATGTTGGAAAGACCAGAAAAGATGTGAATGTCTGTTTATCTGTTCTGTGCTCCACCTTTGGATAGTACAGAGTTGAGAAATGGGAGCATTTATGTTTTTGTGTCTGATGGCTGCTCTTGTGTAAGTGTGATTAGATGTGCACAGTAGCTGTATGTTTTTGCAGCTTTGCATGTAATAACCTTATCACTGACCAGGGCAGACACACACACAGCCATACCTAGGGGCAATTTAGTGTCTCCAATTTGCCTAACCTGCATATCTTTGGGAGGAAACCGGATCTCCCAGAGAAAACCCACACAGACAGGGGGAGAACATGCAAACTCCACCCAGCCAGGAGCCGAACCCAAGACCTTCTTTCTGTGAGGCGACATCACTACCCACTGCACCACTGTGCCGCCCACAGCTCCTATCTGATCTGGAAAAATATTATTATTCATTATATTGTTCAAACTTTGATAGCAGAAATTTGATGTGAAACATACTGATAGTTTTATTTGAATTTACTGACACAGCTATTTATAATTTTACATAGATTGAGGATGTATCAAATTAATCACCGATTTGAATATGTTAGTATGTATTCATGGCTTTATTTTTGGCATGGTCAAATGTGTTGATCTCATAGACAAGAGTGTATTCAGAAAACTACAATGGATTTTATCTTTGTCATGTTCTGCTTCACCACAGTCTTCAAATCTGCTGCATGTTTTGTGGTTTGAGTTAAGATATAAAGGTATTAGTGGAGAATTAAAATAGGTTCATGTATCAAAGGAGAGAAGATGGATAAAGTAGGCTTAGAAATCTCCTGAATCTTGTGCTTCTGTGATGAAACAATGACAAACACACAACAAAACGAGAACCACAAACCATACCGGTCCAGAACTACAAATCATACCAGTCCAGAACTACAAACCAGAACCACAAACAAATAGGATCTTACTTCTGACCCTCAGCTTGTTATAAATTCACTCTTTTGTGTGCATAAATGCATAGGATCTGTCTAGAAATCCAAGAAAACATTTTGTTTCTGTAAGCATTCTGGGGAAAGAGAAAAAAAGGAAAACGCCCCAAATAACTGCATGTCAACATTTCTAGAATGTTAAAAGCAAACATTAAGAAAGGGAGCAGAACTGGTTTTTAAGATGTGTTATTTAACCACAGTGAGAACATTCATCACACCCACCCTTTTCTCAGGGAGGACGTCTTACAAACAGAGAAGAGAACAAAACACACCAGCAAAGCGAGTCTTGATGTTAGACTGACCAGTGTTGTTCTGTGTGTGTTAGAAATATCAGTGAAGATGTGGATCTCTGTTTATTTGTTCTGTTCTGTGCTTCACCTCACAACAGGTGAGTCCATAGGTTATCTGGACTGAGTGGACAAATGTGTTTGTGTTTATTCTTTCATATGTAATGGTTATTCTTGTATGAGTGTGATTAGGAATGCGCAATAGGTGTATATTTGACTATCTATGCTTATATATCATACCTTGAATATGAAAAGACAGTCTTCCTGTTTCTTCTGATGAACGAACACACATCTGTTGCAATAATACCACTTCTTTCTCAGTCCTCATATGCTGTCTATTCATTGCTATGGCCCTCAGTGTAAATTTTACACTCACTTCTCCAACATGGTTTATGTTCCATGATGAATATTGCAGATGAACTAGCGAATTGTTTTACAGAATTACTTGGGTAATGGGGTGACCAGAGTGAGAAAATTTGTCACATCCCTTCAGTTCTCAGAGAGGAAGGAGAAGAAAGAGAAGAGCATCCTGCTTGTGTATCTGTATGGCTGTTATGTTAGATAGACCAGTGTTCCCCGTGTGTCTTAAACACATCAGTGAAGATGTGGGCTTCTCTCTATCAACTCTTTTCTGTGTTTCCCCTCAAACCATTTAGGTTCCCATGTGTTTTATGGTGTAAAGACAGCACCATAATCTGTGATGTAGTCTTCAGAAAAGCAGAACTGAGAAAATTCAATCCACTAGACACATTAGTGTACGGCTGTTTACTCTCAAGTAAAGTCTGTTATTTGGGTTATGCGTATCAGTGGCCCTAGTTTGCAAGATTTTGAAATGACTCTGCAGGAAAAGTAATTTTCGAATGGAGTGCAGACTGTGTGAGGTGAAATGTATAATTAGAATGGCAAGTAAATGAATGATGGAGAGATGAGTGACTGTGTGTGTGTGTGTGTGTGTTCTTGCAGGATGTGAACTGAAAACAGGGGTACATTCTGAAAAATCCCCAGGAGAGTCAGCGCTGCTGTCCTGCTCCTGTACAAACCCACAGGACACACCTGGGACAGTCACATGGGGCTACTCTGAGCCATATACACACAGCCCTACATACACTGTGTTTCCATTGGGATCCAAAGAGAGTGAGCGCTACAAAGACAGAGTTCAGATGTTTAATGAGAATTCTCCAGGAAATCTCTCTCTACTCATATCAGACCTGACTGAAGAGGATGACGGGTGATACTGGTGTGGAATCAGTGGGAAAGATCCAAAATATGTTGACCTCGGGGTTAAAGGTAAACCTTTCAGCCTCTAATTCTTCACTTGTAGATTATTCACGCAATATTCCTAAAAACATCACAGCACATTATCTCTTTATTAAAACTGTAGAGTGTGTAATAGAGTGTGTAATACATTTCACCGTAGGTTTTTTTTTTTGTCAGCAGATTCATGTACGTTTCTATAGAAGTTGCAATTATTGTTGTTGTTGTTGCTGTTGTTAACGTTAATGTTATTGTTATCATTAGTGTTGGTGTTAACGTTAATGTTATCATTAGTGTTGGTGTTAATGTTAATGTTATCATTAGTGTTGGTCTTAAAGTTAATGTTATCATTAGTGTTGGTGTTAACATTAATGTTATTATTAGTGTTGGTGTTAATGTTAATGTTGTCGGGCAGACACTGCGCAGCTTTCAGAAAGAAAAGGACATTTGTTAACCTTAAGGTTCCTTAGTAATTAAAGTTGCAGTTATGTAAACTCTCTCCCTCTTCTTCACCCATCTCTGTCTATTTCTATCACCCTCACTCTACCTCTCTATCCCTATCCCCTTTGATCCCAGTTCTCTCTTTTATGGCCCAGGCCTCCCTGCGTGTAGGACCAATGCATACCAAAGCAGAAACAACTCCTAACAGACGCCAGGCTCGATGTTTTAGCGCAGCAACCCCCAGACCATTTGGTCAAGTGCTGATAAAGTTTAAGTGTGAAAGAGACTAGATCACCTCGGGAGGTTAGTTTCCCTGTGAAAATGGAATTCAGACCATGTCACAGGCCTCATCTGCATTGCTCCACTCGGGCACAAACTATGTAGAGCAAAAGAAAAACGAAACTAAACATACAATATTATCAGTTAAATACGCACTGTTCGTATAGTCATAAATGCGCGGTAAAACTTAAAAATAGCCAGGAGCCAAGTCATGAGCAGCTAATTGTATGACCATCGGTGTAACTGTGCTGTTTTTAATGGTAAAGAAACCATATTTGGTCTTGTTCGGGAGCATAAAATGCGGTAGATTCAAGTACGCGGACGTAATTTTACTATTCTTTAATGGGAAAAAAGTTATGTAAAATTCTTTCAACCGAGCTCAAATTAATACTTCCCAAATTCCAAGGAGTGTCTCCGCCTTTCAGGCAGAGACACCCCCCAAAAGGATAGCGGCACCCCCCGTCTGCAAATCAGATAAAATGCCAGAGTCTCTGCTATCCTATAGCTCAGTTCAGTTCAGCTGCGCCAAAGTTCAGTTCAGCTGCGCTAAGGTTCAGCTCCAGTTGAGCTCCGGTTGTATCAGCCGTAATGTAAGTCCGTCCGTTTCGTCCTGCTCGTCTCCACGAAGAATCAGCCCAGACTCACCGCTACGGAAGATCCGCGACGCTAAAAGACTTTCCCGGCACCGACACGAAGTCTCGCTCACGGTCTCCTTCTGCCAACCTCGGTAACTCCGGTCTCTCATACCTGAACGTGGCTGGGCCTGCTCTTCTTCTTCCTCATCCCTTTTCTCTCCCTTCCTCACAACCCCTTTTTGTGTGTAAGTAACTCCACTAGAACATCACTCAGGTAGATCTTTTGGTTAAGCATGCCTTCTCGTGAGTAACGCCTCATGCTCGCGTAGTTGTTCATTCATACATACTTTAGGTAACGAGGATATTGTCTACCGTTAGTTGTTCGTCTTCTTGTTAGCAGTTTAGATGCTGTTGTATGTGTGTGTATAGCGGATGTATCTTAATTCCACCTGATTTCCAATTATTCAACATTAGATTCATTAATGCTACTTTAATGCTGTTATTTATTATATGTACGGCTAATGAGGAGGTATTCAGAGTAATTTCTAGGTTCAGTGTTCAGAGCGCTGAGCTATAAATAGAGTTTTTCAGAATATCTGTAATTTCACTGGGTTCAGGTTCCAAAAATAAGGTTATGGTTACAGCAAAGTGATATTAGTATTAAGTCTAATATTCACAGTGAACCATTAACCAGATTTTCCTCATACCATTGGCATGACAATGTTATTATTAGTGTTGGTGTTCTTGCTGTTGTTAGCACTGGAATTAGCTTTAAAAAGAACTTTCCAAGGCCTATTAGTGTAACGTGTCAAAAAGTCAGAGATACAAACAGTGGTAAACATGAAGAGTGCATCATTAGTTGTTATTGTTTTGTGTGTGTGTGTGTGTGTGTGTGTGTGTGTGCAGGCTGTTCTCTCAATGAGAATAAACAGACAGAGGAGATCAATAGATACTCAGGAGAGTCTGTACTCCTGTCCTGCTCCTGTAAAAACACACCAGATAAACCTGTGACAGTCCAGCGGAGAACACCACACAACAAAGTCATGTCCCCCTCTGAACTGAAGATACACCACAGAGGAAGAGTTCAGACCTTTGATCAGCATTTAAACACAAATCTCTCTCTGCTCATATCAAACCTGACTGAAGACGACCAGGGACTGTATTCATGTTGGATCAATCAGAATCAACACAGAAACTTCAGTCTCACAGTTAAAGGTACAGCTCACTGCTCCCTGTCTTTGGTTTCTGGACTGTGACAAATGAAACAGAGGGAGGTCCATGCGACACCATATATCTGTAATGAAACATGGGTCAGTATGGCACTAAACATATGTGAAGAAAAGACAGAAAGGAACTGATATTATAGTATGAGTTGTGTGTTGTGTGTAGTTCATCCACCCATCAGTCACTTTCAGTCCACTGTTTTGATCAAACTCTTTTCCAAAACCAGAATAATATGGTATAATCCTACTGATATTAAGAAAGTTTTGCTTGACAGTACAATAATAATGCACATGATTCACACAGAAATGATACAGCATGTAGAAGCCTGTCTGCTTCTGTCTCTACCTGTTACCAGATAAACAAACATTAGCTTGATTGTCTTAAAATTGCTGTTATTATCTGCTATAAATATGGTTTAAAATATGGATCAGAAACATCAAAGGGTGATGGGCACCTCTCCTTTCTAAAAATGTGATTAGAAAAAAAAGATGAACTCAGAAAGCAGAGAATGATTTTCATCTTTATTTTAAAACACAATATGTAAAAATTTCTATTTTAAATGCAGGAAACTGCTAACCGCTTCACTCTAGTAGTAATTATTGCATTCATTCACTATTTGTTGAGGCTACAGAATTATTTTTGTTTTATTTATCTAGTGACTAAATCTTGAATACAAAGGTATGGTGACGAGATATGTTTGAACAGAAAGTGACAAACAAGGCAATACTACTGTCAAATGCACAAGCAACAAAAACACATCAAGCTGTCTGTAACTTTTAAGACACTCCCTTACATTGTTGTGAACAGGAAACTCATTTGCCTCTCTGAAGAACCACAAAAAGATCTCGCAAGTTTTAAAGAATTCAGTCAAAGGTTGAGAGAAACCATTTAATGACAATAGAACTTTATTACTGTTGAAAGCAATTACTGAAGTATTTTGTTAGACTAAGATTTAACTGAAAGTGCATACTCTTGGTTTACTTATATATATATTTATATACTTTAAAGAATGAAACACAGAGTAAAGAGAAACCAGTTGATGAAAACATGTGAAAATAATCACCACTAAATGTAATTATTGTATCAGTAGGAAGCATCTCCTTTTGGTTTACTTATACATATTTTCCCCTCTGAGTAATCAGTGCTGAATGAAACAGTTGTCTGTTCTGTATTTCTACAGGCTGCACTCTGTCAGAGACTAAAGACACAGAGATCATCCAGTACACAGGAGAATCTGTAAATCTGTCCTGTTCCTGTACTGACCCAAAGACCAAACCTGATGGTCTAAAATGGGAACGCTCTGGTTCAGACTGGACTGAAATATTTACTGTGACTGATGAATACAGAGGCAGAGTTGAGCAGGTTAAGGAGAATTCTCCAGAAAAATCCTCCATACGCATATCAAACCTGACTGAAACAGACCAGGGAGACTACAGGTGTAGACTCAGTAACAATCAATCCAGAACATTTAAACTAACAATAAAAGGTAAATCCTCTTACTCTCTGGTCATGTGATATGCATAGGATATCACTTGTCAATCCGTAATTTATTTTATCACTGTCATTATCAGGAATGCGCTGTAGCTGTCTCATATAGTCCTATACAGCGGTGCAGTTCAGTCACAGTGCTTTGAGGTCAACTCACAAGAGCTCAAATCCACATCTTATTGTGGCTCTCATCCAGAGCAACTAACATTGTTTTCTTTGTTATGTACAATACTTCTGAAATATCCTTGGTATTAAGTTCTAGCTACAGAGCACATTGATAGGGATTCACCTAGCCTGAGATCTGAATCCATTTCTCTCCCTCTTTTAGTCATTTTGAGTACCACTCAGTCACTACCACCTCAAACCAAAGTCATGAAGTCTAAAGCTGCCAAAAGCAGTTCAGTGAAACATACATACATTCTTGTTTCTGCAGGCTGCACTCTGTCTGAGACTAAAGACCCAGAGATCATCCAATACACAGGAGAATCTATAAATCTGTCCTGCTCCTGTACTGACCCAAAGACCAAACCTGATGGTATTTGGTTCAGACTGGACTGAAGTATTCAATGTGACTGATGAATACAGAGGCAGAGTTGAGCAGGTTAAGGAGAACTCTCCAGAAATATCCTCCATACGCATATCAAACCTGACTGAAACAGACCAGGGACACTACAGGTGTAGACTCAGTAATCAAACCAGAACATTTAAACTTACAGTGAAAGGTAAATCCTCCTTCTCTGTGGCCTTGTCACGTGCACAGGATAATAATAATAATAATAATAATAATAATAATAATAATAATATGGTATATCATACTGATATGTCTCGTAAAGAAGGTTTTACTTAACAGAACAATAATGATGAAGATGATCACACAGATATGATAGGTATGGTGACATGAGTGGTAAAATTTCAGTTCAGTGAAAGTTTATCTTTGAAAAGAGGAGCGTATAACTTGACTGTGTAAACATTTTACAACAGGAAACTTCCCTCCCATCCTGCACATTTATACCCTCATCCTCATTCCCATTCATCTGTTACTGGTAGTCGGAGGAGGAATTACTGTCGCCTACTTTGAATATACAGGTACAGACTTATGTTACAACTACTCATCAGACTACTCATTATACACACAAACGCACATGCACACACACACACACACTCACGCAAACTCACACACACACACAAAAACATAATTAATTAACCATGTAATAACTTATTAGACCATGTAACTCAGTGACTAACAGCTGTTGCCTGTTCTCTTATCTCTCAGAATGGGCAAGCAGAAGGAAGAAGAACACTGAGAGACACACAGATCCTGACTGACAAAATGGAGTATGAATATATAACGGTCATGATATTAGTGTGTGTGGGTCTTTTCATGTACAGCCATGTGTGAACTACTGTACTGTTCACTCTCTTTTGGTCAGTGCCTCTCTATGTACTGTTATTACTGTAGTGGTACATAGAAACAGCACCAGAGACGAACACAAGCCATTTTGTAATTTTTCAGTCTAAATACAGCTGTGATGCTTTACTATCCAAAACAGAACATTTCATTCTTTTTGTTGTCATTAATGCAAAACTCTTGACTTCCACACCAGACCCTGCTCATTTCTGAGCCCCTGTCCTTTATTTTAATCAAAATTTGATAGTATAACGTATCTTTTTAATTTATTTTCTTTTTTTTTTTGTAAGTGAAGGTATGCTGAAATAAAAGCTCAATTGTTTTATTGCATCAGAAACCTCCGGAAAGTGTTTTTTTAAATGAATTGTTTTAGGATAATTATACCTAAAATACTGTTTTAAGATTGTGTCATCTTGTATTTTGCGGTCGATGTTGCTTTAGAATAATAAAACGTTTCCAAGTCCTTCTCCTGTTCGCCCATAGTTAAAGAAATTTCAGACCTCTCCCTGCTCTGACACGCATTATTTCGGCTTATCAAGCGGTGTAGACGAACTTGTGAGTCGAATCAGGTGAGTTAGAGGAGGGATAGATAGTGGGTTCCCCAAGAGCAGATTTGGAAACAGCGGACTAATATCTTATTCAGCGTCATTATATTAGCGAGTGTTCAGATACAGAAGAATAGCGCCACCTCGTAGAACATTGGTTACTGGATACTGTCTACGACTCTACGTATTGAGATTGTTTACTTTGCAGCTTGGGTTGATTACTTTCAATTTATTTAACACAGTGGCAGTATAAAAAAACATTTAAAGAGCATTGAAAGGTTACGGCGATGCAGCACACCATTTCAACCTCTTTTGTTGTGTTTAAAAATGAATAAATACATCTGTAAAATGGAAAATATTACTCAGTGCAATTTCTTAAAATTGATGCGGGTTCAAACACAGTGAGTCGTTATGAAAATTGTTCACAAACCGCCTTGGTGGACTGTGTTTTGTAGCAGATGTCACTGGAGCAGATAGCGACTTGACCATGAGTGTAACACATACGGCTACCGGTTACCACGCCCTAATCTCACCCCAGACATTAACAAAAACGTGTTGCGGTGACTCCTCCATTTAAAGTAACTGCGTTATGTCCCCTGTCCAGTGTAAAGTCACCACAGGTTATTTGTAACAGTTTCCCTGGATGAAACTTAGTTTGCATTAAGACCCAGCGGAGCGGCGCGATTGTCAGCTCATGCGCGGTCTCGGTCGGGCGCTCACCTGCTGAGATCGCGCAGAGAAAGAATACCGGGAAAGCACAGGAGGAGAGGGGTTGTGACGCGCTCCGCTCTGCGTCCATGCTGCCCGGCTACAACGCGGCGCGCCCCAATGACAGCAAAAGCACTACGTAATCCAGCATCTTTTTTGGAATAAATATTGTATTTATTTGTATTTTTGTTTCTGTTTTTTTACGCAACTACTTTATGCTGTTGTTATCTTTTTTTTTTTGTTTGCTTGGTTTTGCACATAGGCCATTACACCAATCTGGTTGCCACCCCATGTATCACATTGCATATAAATATGCAATATGTAATAATACAAACCTCCATTTGTCTTCCATTACCTTTTATTTACTTTCAGTTGCTAAATTAAGTGCACAGTCTTACCAACTGATGGCCTCTGCAATTAATGTCCTCCACTGTTACCTGCCTGAGTCACCTTTCGAGATTGGGCCACCAAAAAAATGAGTACCTGTTGAAAAACAGGCTCTTTATCTGGTTCTTAGTGGAAAGATAGAGGTTCTGGCCACCAAACTATATGTATGTGTGCTGGAGCGTCTATTTTGCCAAGAGGGGTAAAGTTGTTTCTGCTGTTTTTAGACCTCTGTGCTAACAGAGGTCAGAGCAGAGTTTGCTTATCTTTATTTGAATAGAGTTATTTTGTTTTTTTGGTTTCACTTGGTTTAGTTTGCCATGGTTTACTGGAATTCTTCTTTCAGTTAAGTGATACTTCCTTTAATAAACACCACAATTCTGCACTTCCACTTCTGTCTCTGTGCCTTTCCCTTTTCCCCTCCTTCACAGTGTATGTATGTTTGTGTGTGTGTGTGTGTGTGTGTGTGTGTGTGTGTTTAATGCGGCTCAGGTTCAGCTCATCACAGTTGAGTAGATCACACTACAACAATGTCTGAAGTATGGATGATGTCTCTCTCTGTACTTTGGTTAAACTGGTCGTTTGAAGAAATACCACCAAAGACAAACACAAGCCACTCTGTGCCTTCTGCCTGAGCAGCAAAAACTACAGGCTGCTGGCAAAGTCATACATTTAAACCAAACATAGTTTATGCTGTTTCTCAAAATAGCTTTATCTTCATGACAAAAGCATGAAGAAACTTAAAATTGAAATCAACACTTAAAGTACGTACTTCATCCTTCTCATCCTGAATGACATATATACACACGATGTCTCTCTGTGGACTTTGGTTGCTCTGCTAGTTTAAAGAAACACCACTGCAGACGAACATAAGCCACTCTGTAATCTTATATTTCTAATACAGTTAAGGTGCATTAACATTTCTACTTCAGTAAGTCTGCTTCACAGAAAATATAGCATTATGTATAACATAGCAAATATAACATTGGCAAACAAAAAATGTATAATTATGACATGTTAGATTTTCTTTCTTTTGTGGACATGAATGCATCACAACTATCTTGATCTAAACCAGTTTGTATTCATTTAGGATTTTTTTTACAGTTAAAAATGCTACATAATGACATGACTGTTTAGGTTCCTGTTGCTTTGTGTTGAAATTACAGTTCAAATTAAAATGATTCATAAAGTGTCTGGAGCAAGTCTGGTAAATTGTCACATTTGGCTTTATTCTCCACTATGTCCGGATGCTTGTGAGTCTCTGTTTGCAGGACAACAAAACCAGCTCAGGAGAGTTTTGATTAGCGTACGCATACTCTGTTAGAGGTTCAACAGCAACATCACACCCTCTGTCTAACTGACAGTTTCATTTGACACTGTCGACACAGGGAGAGTATTCATCATGAATTTAAAAAAAAGTCACACCTTGCATACAGAAGAGAGCAGAAAACACACCAGTTAAGCTGTGTGTCTGAGGAATGTTGGAAAGACCAGAGAAGACGTGAATGTCTGTTTATCTGTTCTGTGCTCCACCTTACAGCAGGTGAGTCCATAGTTTAAGTGGACTGAGTTGAGAAATGGGAGCATTTATGTTTTTGTGTCTGATAGCTGCTCTTGTGTAAGTGTGATTAGATGTGCACAGTAGCTGTATGTTTTTGCAGCTTTGCATGTAATAACCTTATCACTGACCAGGGCAGACACACACACACAGTCATACCTAGGGTCAATTTAGTGTCTCCAATTTGCCTAACCTGCATGTCTTTGGGAGGAAACCCACACAGATAGGGGGAGAACATGCAAACTCCACCCAGCCAGGAACCGAACCCGAGACCTTCTTGCTGTGAGGTGACATCACTACCCACTGCACCACCATGCCTCCCACAGCTCCTGTCTGATTAGGAAAAATATTATTATTATTCATTATATTGTTCAAACTTTGACAGCAGAAATTTGATGTGAAACATACTGATAGTTTTATCTGAATTTACTGACACAGCTATTTATGATTTTATGTAGATTGAGGATGTATCAAATTAATCACCGATTTGAATATGTTAGTATGCATTCGTGGCTTCACTTTTGGCATGGTCAAATGTGTTGATCTCATAGACAAGAGTGTATTCAGAAAACTACAATGGATTTTATCTTTGTCATGTTCTGCTTCGCCACAGTCTTCAAATCTGTTGCATGTTTTGTGGTTTGAGTGAAAATATAAGGGTATTATTGGAGAATTAAAATTGGTTCACGTATCAAAGGAGAGAGGATGCATAAATTAGGCTTAGAAATCTCCTCAATCTTTTGTGCTTATGTGATGAAACAATGACAAACGCACAGCAAAACGAGAACCACAGACCATACCTGTCCAGCACCACAGACCATACCAGTCCAGAACTTCAAACCATACCAGTCCAGAACCACAAACCATACCAGTCCAGAACTACAAACCATACTGGTCCAGAACTACAAACCGTACCAGTCCAGAACTACAAACCATACCAGTCCAGAACTACAAACCAGAACCACAAACAAATAGGATCTTACTTCTGACCCTCAGCTTGTTATAAATTCACTCTTTTGTGTGCATAAGTGCATAGGATCTGTCTAGAAATCAATGAAAACATTTTGTTTCTGTAAACATTCTGGGGAAAGAGAAAAAAGTAAAACACTCGAAATAACTGCATGTCAACATTTCTAGAATGTTAAAAGCAAACATTAAGACAGAAAGCAGAACTAGTTTTTAAGATGTGTTATTTAACCACAGTGAGAACATTCATCACACCAACCCTTTTCTCAGGGAGGACGTCTTACAAACAGAGAAGAGAACAAAACACACCAGTAAAGCGAGTCTTGATGTTAGACTGACCAGTGTTGTTCTGTGTGTGTTAGAAATATCAGTGAAGATGTGGATCTCTGTTTATTTGTTCTGTTTTGCACTTCACCTCACAACAGGTGAGTCCATAGGTTATCTGGACTGAGTGGACAAATGTGTTTGTGTTTATTCTTTCATATGTAATGGTTATTCTTGTATAAGTGTGATTAGGAATGCGTGTATAAGTGTATATTTGACTGTCTGTCCTTATGTGTCATACCCTGAATATGAAAAGACAGTCTTCCTGTTTCTTCTGATGAATGAACACACATCTGTAGCAATAACACCACTTCTGTCTCAGTTCTCATATGCTGTCTATTCATTGCTATGGCTCTCAGTGTAAATCTTACACTGACTTCTCCAACATGGTTTATGTTCCATGATGAATATTGCGGATGAACTAGTGAATTGTTTTACAGAATTACTTGGGTGTTTTCTCTACTTATCTTTTCAAATAACAGTATAAGAGAGAAAGAGCATTTAGAGTCCTGTCTGTACCATGAGTACTCTAATAGTGAAATAGTCTGGTTTACTGTTTTATTCATGACTGGACACAGGTTTTGACAGTTTTTGTCTCTCAGATTTCAGGTGATGGTTTGCAGTAACTATCTTTTCAATCATTTATGTCTTGTGTCATCCAAAGATGCCAGGAAAATACAATTCCTGATGTCTGCTCATAGTGGTTTCTTGAGTGGTTGATGGAGTATAATAACATCAGAAATCGCAGAATGACCATAATACACCCAAATAAGGACACAGAACAATACACATTCTGCATGTGTATCTGTATGGCTGTTATGTTAGATAGACCAGTGTTCCCCGTGTGTGTTAAACACATCAGTGAAGATGTGGGCCTCTCTCTATCAACTCTTTTCTGTGTTTCCCCTCAAACCATTTAGGCCCCCATGTGTTTTATGGTGTAACGACAGCACCATAATCTGTGATGTAGTCTTCAGAGAAGCAGAACAGAGAAAATTCAATCCACTAGACACATTAGGGTACGGCTGTTTACTCTCAAGCAAAGTCTGTTATTTGGTTTAAGTGTAACAGTGGCCTTAGTTTGCAAGATTTTGAAATGACTCTGCAGGAAAAGTAATTTTCGAATGGAGTGCAGACTGTGTGAGGTGAAATGTATAATTAGAGGGGCAAGTAAATGAATGATGGAGAGATGAGTGACTGTGTGTGTGTGTGTTCTTGCAGGCTGTGAACTGAAAACAGGGGCACATGTTGAAAAGTCTCCAGGAGAGTCAGCGCTGCTGTCCTGCTCCTGTACAAACCCACAGGACAGACCTGGGACAGTCACATGGGGCTACTCTGAGACAGATTCACTCAGCCCTACATACACAGTGTTTCCACTGGGATCCAGAGAGAGTGAGCGCTACAAAGGCAGAGTTCAGATGTTTAATGAGAATTCTCCAGGAAATCTCTCTCTACTCATATCAGACCTGACTGAAGAGGATGGGGGGCGATACTGGTGTGAAATCAGTGGGGAATATCCAAAATATGTTGAGCTCGGGGTTAAAGGTAAACCTTTCAGCCTCTAAATCTTCACTTGTAGATTATTCACGCAATATTCCTAAAAACCATCACAGCACATTATCTCCTCATTAAAAGACTGTAGTTGACATCTCATCACAGCAGTGTCATTAGATTCATATTATATACTATGGAAGTTGCAATTATTATTAGTAGTAGTAGTAACATCATTATTATTAGTATTAGTTTTTTATTGTTGTTGTTGTTGTTGCTGCTGTTGTTGTTGTTGTTGTTGTTTGTAATTAAGAAACATAAGAGAAATGTAAGAATCTTAACACAAGACTTATTAGTATAATGTTTCAAAAAGTCAGAGATACAAACACTGGTAAACATGAAGAGTACATCATTAGTTGTTATTGTTGTGTGTGTGTGTGTGTGTGTGTGTGTGTGTGTGTTTGTGTGTGTGTGTGTGCAGGCTGCTCTCTGAATGAGAATAAACAGACAGAGGAGATCAGTAGATACTCAGGAGAGTCTGTACTCCTGTCCTGCTCTTGTAAAAACACACCAGATAAACCTGTGACAGTCCAGTGGAGAACACCACACAACAAAGTCATGTCCCCCTCTGAACTGAAGGAACACCACAGAGGAAGAGTTCAGACCTTCGATCAGCATTTAAACACAAATCTCTCTCTGCTCATATCAAACCTGACTGAAGATGACCAGGGATTGTATTCATGTTGGATCAACCAGAATCAACACTGAAACTTCAGTCTCACAGTTAAAGGTACAGCTCTCTGCTCCTACTGTATGATTTCCATCTCTCTCACACAGCAACAAGACAAACAAACACAACAGAACAAAACCTTAAAGAACATCATGTTGTAGAAAAGAAGTCATGATGAGAAATGAAGGGTTAAGTAGATCACTGATTGTCACATTAAATAACCAATGCCAGTGTTTGGACAGACTTGTCTGCAGGCTCTATTTCCCTACTTCACGTTTAAATAGTGTATAATACATCACAGGCAGTCATAAATCTGACTTCTGTTTCTGTGGTATTGGGACTATATTATAAAAAATTAGAAAGTTACTGAGACTGATTTATATGAGAAATGTTATAAGAGCTACAGCAGGCTTGGTTCTCTGGTGGTTAACAGAATGAATTAGACCATTAATCTGCCATACAGTTTTGATAATAGCATGACTTTAACAGGCTAATATTTAATATCTCGTTTTTGTTGTCTACTGAAGAGGAGAAGCCCATACTGTGATGTGTATTCTTGTTACAATTTCAGTTGAAAGTTGAACTGTTTCTCCTCTGACTGACAACCAGTGAAGTGATGCTGACAACGGCATTGTTGATTCCTGTATTTACAGACACTCTTATTTAGAGTAACTCACACTAACTGTGCGTATAGGTAGTTTAGCTGATATAGTGAAGCACTTACAGCAGTTGTATCCATGACATGAGCACACAATTCATTCCGTGGAGCTAGTGAGCGCCTCTTGGTTTGAGAGGTTTACATACAAACAATACTTTATACGATGGTCAGATAGTCCTTCCCTGTCATTTCTGTTATCAAATTCACACCAGTAGCTATTACTGCATTCATTATTTGTTGGCGTTACTGACATTATTTAATTTTTTTTATTATCCAGTGAATTTGGATCATGTTAGTGGTTGCAGTGAGAATGGGTTACACGGCATCTCTAAATTCCAGCTCCATGTTTTTTGTAAATAAATGATAGACAAGGTCAGAGGTCAGGAGGATAAAGATATGAGTTTCAGGTGAGCTCATATTTAGACCCCCGTCTCTGCCTCTCACCTGATAAGTGCACTAGACATTCACAGGAAATGATGTCAGCTTTCATTAGTCATTGTTATACAAATTTAAATGAACTTACTTGTCTGTAGTATTTATGATAAGTTTTCTCTTTGTTATGATTCATGACTTTGATTCTCTGGTCAGTTTTTACATTCAGTTTTTACTACACAATGAATATGTTTAGCCAATCACAGAACAATCTTATGAGACCAGTTAGCAAGACAATAATCAGCTCAACAAAGTCGGGCGACTCATCACTGTCCATATTACCTTTTGCCAAACCAGTGTCAACGCCTGCCCTTCCTAATTAAGCCAACATTAAACAATGTGTACTAAAGAGCTGTTACGGGCATTTATGACAGGCAAAACTGGTCAAGCAGTGTCACACGTTTTTAATAATCTAATAACCAGGAGACTTATCCACTGCTAATGTTACTTTATCCACTTAAAGAAAATACATCATAAAAGGCAAATAATCTACATGCAGTTCCACTACATGTCAAGGAGGAATTATCTGGCTGTGAAAACATGATTCTGGGGATATTCACACTGGAATATGTCAGCTTGCTCAGAGGAGGACATTTATGCCAACATATGAGAGGACTTAAAACATTGTAAGCAATAATAAAATGGTATAGGAAGGAATGGTGATGAGACATGTTTGAGCAGAAAGGCATGAACAGTGTGATGCTGCTGTCAAATGCAGCTTTCAGACAAAGACACAGCAAGCCGTCTGCAACTTTAAAGACACTCCCTTAAGTTGTAGTGAAAAGGCAACTCATTTGCCTCTCAGAACTGCAAAAAGATCTCTCAAGTTTTAAAGAATGAAGCGCAAAGTAAAGAGAAACCAGTTCATGAAGACATGTGTAAATAATCACCACTGAATGTAATTCAGTGGGAAGCATCTACCCTTGGTTTACTTATGTACATTTACCCACAGTAAATCAGAGCTGAATGATACAGTCGTCTGTTCTGTATTTCTATAGGCTGCACTCTGTCAGAGACTAAAGACACAGAGATCATCCAATACTCAGGAGAATCTGTACTTCTGTCCTGCTCCTGTACTGACCCAAAGACCAAACCTGATGGTATAAAATGGGAATGTTTTGGTTCAGACTGGACTGAAGTATTCAATGTGACTGATGAATACAGAGGCAGAGTTGAGCAAGTTAAGGAGAATTCTTCAGAAAAATCCTCCATACGCATATCAAATCTGACTGAAACAGACCAGGGACACTACAGGTGTAGACTCAATAACAATAAATCCAGAACATTTAAACTAACAATGAAAGGTAAATTCTCATTCTCTCTGTTTATGTGAAATGCATAGGATATCACTTGTCAATCTCTGTTTTATTTTATCACTGTCATTATCAGGAATGCGCTGTAGCTGTCTCATATGGTGCTATACAGCAGTGCAGTTCAGTCACATTGCTTTGAGTTCAAATCACCGGAGCTCAAATCCAGATCTTTTTAGTGGGTCTTATCCAGAGCAACTAACATTGTTTTCTATGTCAAGTACAATACTTCTGAAAAATCCTTGGTATTACGTTCATGCTAAAGAGCACACTGAGAGGGATTCACCTAGCCTGAGATCCGAATCCATTTCTCTCCTTCTCTTAGTCATTTCTTGTGCCAGTCACTACCACCTCAAACCAAATTCATGAAGTCTGAAGCTGCCAAAAGCAGTTTAGTGAAACATACATACATTTTTGTTTCTGCAGGCTGCACTCTGTCTGAGACTAAAGACACAGAGATCATCCAATACACAGGAGAATCTATAAATCTGTCCTGTTCCTGTACTGACCCAAAGACCAAACCTGATGGTATAAAATGGGAACGCTTTGGTTCAGACTGGACTGAAGTATTTACTGTGACTGATGAATACAGAGGCAGAGTTCAACAAGTTAAGGAAAACTCTCAAGCAAAATCCTCCATACGCATATCAAATCTGACTGAAACAGACCAGGGAGACTACAGGTGTAAACTCAGTAATCAATCCAGAACATTTATACTTACAGTGAAAGGTAAATCCTCCTTCTCTGTGGCCGTGTCACGTGCACAAGATAATAATAATGATAATAATAATAATAATAATAATAATAATAATAATAATAATAATAATAATAACAATATGGTATATCATACTGATATGTCTCGTTAAGAAGGTTTTATTTAACAGAACAATAATGATGAAGATGATCACACAGATATGATAAGTATGGTGATATGAGTGGTAAAATTGCAGTTCAGTGAAAGTTTATCTTTGAAAAGAAGAGCGTGTAACTTGACTGTGTAAACATTTTAAAACAGGAAACTCCTCTCCCATCCTGAACATTTATACCCTCATCCTCATTCCCATTCATCTGTTACTGGTAGTTGGAGGAGGAATTACTGTCGCCTACTTTGAATATACAGGTACAGACTTATGTTACTAGTCATCAGACTACTCATTATACACACAAACACACATACACACACATACACAGACACACACAAACACATAATTAATTAACCAAGTAATAACTTATTAGACCATGTAACTCAGTGACTAACAGCTGTTGCCTGTTCTCTTATCTCTCAGAATGGGCAAGCAGAAGGAAGAAGAACACTGAGAGACACACAGATCCTGACTGACAAAATGGAGTGTAAATGTTTAACGGTCATAATATTAGTGTGTGTGGGTCTTTTCATGTACAGCCATGTGTGAACTAATGTACTGTTCACTCTCTTTTGGTCAGTGCCTCTCTGTGTACTGTTATTACTGTAGTGGTACATAGAAACAGCACCAGAGACAAACACAAGCCATTTTGTAATTTTACAGTCTAAATACAGCTGTGATGCTTTACTATTCAAAACATAACATTTAATTCTTTTTGTTGTCATTAATGCAAAACTCTTGACTTAGTCCACACCAGCCCCTGCTCATTTCTGAGCACCTGTCCTTTATTTTAATCAAAATTTGATAGTATAATGTATCTTTTTAATTTTTTTTCATTTGTTTTGTAAGCGAAGATGTGCTGAAATAAAAGCTCAATTGTTTTATTGCATCAGAAACCTCTCAAAAGTGTATTTTTAAATAAATTGTTTTAGGATAATTGTACCTAAAATACTGTTTTATGATTGTGTCATTTTGTATTTTGCAGTCGATGTTGCTTTAGAATAATAAAACGTTTCCAAGTCCTGCTCCTGTTCGCCCATAGTTAAAGAAATTTCAGACCTATCCCTGCTCTGACACGCATTATTCTGGCTTATCAAGCGGTGTAGACGAACTTGTGAGTCGAATCAGGTGAGTTAGAGGAGGGATAGATAGTGGGTTCCCCAAGAGCAGATTTGGAAACAGCGGACTAATATCTCATTCAACGTCGTTAAATTAGCGGGTGTTCAGATACAGAGGAATAGTGCCACCTCGTGGAACATTGGTTACTGGATACTGTCTACGACTCTACGTATTCAGATTGTTTACTTTGCAGCTTGGCTTGATTACTTTCAATTTATTTAACACTGGGGCAGTACAAAAAAACATTTAAAGAGCATTGAGAGATTACGGCGATTCAGCACACCATTTCAACCTCTTTTGTTGTGTTTAAAAATAAATAAATAAATACATCTGTAAAATGGAAAATATTACTCAGTGCAATTTCTTAAAATTGATGCGGGTTCAAACACAGTAAGTTGTTACGAAAATTGTTCGAAATTGTGCACAAACCGCCTTGGCCGACTGTGTTTTGTAGCAGAGGTCAGTGGGGCAGATGGTGACCTGACCATGAGTGTAACACATACGGCTACCAGTTACCATGCCCTAATCTAACCCCAGAATGTTTGGGGTTAGGTCAGTTTCACCTAAACCCAGACATTAACAAAAACGTGTTGCGGCAACGCCTACGCTTAGGGTGACTGCGTTATGTCCCTTGTCCAGTCTAAAGTAATCTTACCAACTGATGGTCTCTGCAATTAATGTCCTCCACTGTTACCTGCCTGAGTCATCTTTCGAGATTGGGCCACCAAAAAATGGGTACCTGTTGAAAAACAGGCTCTTTATCTGGTTCTCAGGGGAAAGACAGAGGAAATCATCATCACTAATTGCCTGAAGGGACCAAACATCATCCTGTGTTTCCAAATTGTTCTTAAAATGTGTTTTGGTTTGTTTTGTTTGATAAGATTAATTGGTAAATAATTCTAAATAATTCTATGTAAATCTCAGTTCTTATATTTATTTGACCTTAGTCTTATATTTATACATTAGTTGTGTTCTATTGTTTGCTAGCCCCTCTGTCTGTTGTTTGGTTCTGGCCACCAAACTATATGTATGTGTGTGGGAGCTCCCTGTCTTTGTCGTTCTGTCTGTGTCTCTGTCTGATTGTCCAAGTGCCAGTGAACTATATGTATGTGTGCTGGAGCGTCTATTTTGCCAAGAAGGGCAAAGTTGTTTCTGCTGTTTTTAGACCTCTGTGCTGACAGAGGTCAGAGCGGAGTTTGCTTATCTTTATTTGAATAGAATTATTTTGTTTCATTTCTTTGGTTTCACTTTCAGTTTGCCATGGTTTACTGGAATTCTTCTTTCAGTTACGTGATAATTCCTTTAAATAAACACCACAATTCTGCACTTCCACTTCTGTCTCTGTGCCTTTCCCTTTTCCCCTCCTTTACAGTGTATGTATGTTTGTGTGTGTGTGTGTGTATTTAATGCGGCTCAGGTTCAACTCATCACAGTTGAGTAGATGTAAAGGGCGGGCCAAGAGAAGGGCACAGAAACAGGAGTGGCAGTGCAGAATTTTCCAGTTTATTGGCTGACGCCTCCGTTCATTGTGGGGAAAAAAAAATTAAACTTTGCAAATCGAAAGTGAAACAAAATAAAGTCAAAACAAAATGATTCTTATACAACTAAAAAAAGTCTGCTCTGGCCTCCCGTGATGGAGGTCTACACCTCAAGGCCTAAAGAGGGTTCAGGACTTGGCTCCTCCTCAGAGCTCACAACAGTATGATGAAATTTCTCTTGCCTTTTCAGCCTCTTAGACTTACGTGTCTTTCCTGCACCATACTCCACCTCTGCCTCAAAGAAAGGCAAAGCACTAAGAAGCTGCACATCATCCTCACCTTTCTTTTCCATGGCACATGTAACAGCCATATTACAAACATTACTGGGTGGCAAAAGATCAACCAACACAGGCAAATCTTGACCTAAAATCATGGGGTAGGGCAACTCTTTAGATAAGCCAACCTTTAACAAGTATAACTGTCCATGCACCTTCACATACACATCTGCAGTAGAGTAGTGCTTCTCATCACCATGAACACATCTAATTGCCATTGGGGAAGCATAATTCCAAAGGTGGACTGGAACACGCTCTGCTTGAACCAAAGACTGCATGCTCCCAGTGTCTACAAGTGCTTTAACCTCATGGCCATTTAGAATGACTAAAGCGTAATGAAGGGGAACTTTATCATTACTTCCAGAAGGAACAGGTCTCGGTGCACTATACATGTTTGAATGGGTAGAGGGGTTGTTAGGACACTTCAACTTAGTATGGCCCTCCTGTCCACACTGATAACAAATAAAAGTCTTGGCACTATTAGGTTTGAAACTGCGGCTTATACTGGCAGGACCATCCTGTGCACCCACAGACTTGCCCCCAGGTGTGGTGGTCTTCAAAAGAGGGGTCGCTGTCTTGCTTGGCCTCCTAGGCTCTTTGGCCCCTTTCCACCCAATGTATGTCCACGGCTGAGTCCTACGTCGAGTGGCCACAAAGGTTTCAGCGAGAGTAGCAGCCTCTGCAGCAGAGTGCGGGTTATGCTCTCTGACCCAGATTTGAAGCTCTAGAGAAAGCATACGGAGGTACTGTTCCAGGATGATAACCTCTCCAACCTCATCTTTGGTCCTGTTCTGAGGTTGCACCCACTTGTGGTACAGCTCCTTTAGACGGACATACACCTCCTTTGGGGTTTCCTCTGGTCCCACATCAATGGACCGGAACCGCTGACGATATGTTTCAGGACTAATCATACTTTCTTAAAATTGCAACCTTTACCTTATCATAGATTAGTGATTCATTTAAGTCCATATGCACGTAAGCACTTCTTGCTTTTCCTGTTAACAGGGGAACTAATCTGACTGCCCAGTTGGTTGTAGGCCACCGACACGCCATAGCGATTCTCTCAAATGTAGTGAGAAAGTGTTCTATATCATCAGCATCAGTTAGTTGCTGCAGGCATGGCTCCAGAATAGCCCTTAGCTGTGTACCACCCTGCCCATCTTGGTTAAAAGAAGGAACTTGTTGACCAGCTAAATGGGAAGAAACATCTTCAGTTGTACTGTCACCATGCCTGTGGTCTACCACTGGGGTGGTCCTGATGTGGACTTCATGTTGGAGAAGACTGAATTGGTGCTGAAGAGCCTTCCACCGTGTCTCCTGTCGGGCTGCTTCCTGTTCCAGATGGCTGTCCCGGGCTTGCTGCATTGTCAGATGTGCTCTGAACATCTCCTTCAGCTCCTGGAGAGATACCTCCTCTGGAATACTTCTCTCTTCTATTTCCTCTCCTCCAATGGCTCCAACTCCTGCTCCCTCTTCTGGTCTCTCAGACCTCACCCTCTTGGGTCCCATCGTGACTGGCGATAACAGAAAGGGGAAAACCCAAAACTCCAGGAGCGAACAAAACAAAAAAAAGAAAAATCTGCTACTGCTCACTGATGCCCCCTACTGGCCATCCCACCGCTGCCACCAATTGTACAATTTACAATTTAGTTATTTGGCAGACGCTTTTTACCAAAGCGACTTACAGTCAGTGCATCAGTCGGATTTCTAATACCTTGTGAGCAGAGATCACAATAAGACTTGAGCGTCAAATTGCCCCTTCGCATTGCGCCTCTGGAATACTTAGACAAACACAGATACAAGACTTTTTCCCCTAGGAAAGGGAGGTTAGGCATTGGGGGACAGGTGGGTTTTCAGTTTCCTGCGGAAGATGGTTCCGCAGTCTTGACTGCATGGGGGAGGTCGTTCCACCACCTCGGGGCAATGGCGGAGAAGAGGCGTGGTCGGGAGGAGCGGCTGCCGGGTTCCCGGAGTGAGGGGACCGTCAGTTGTCCAGAGGTCGTAGAGCGGAGGGTCCTAGTTGGGGTGTATGGAGTTATAAGAGACTGAAGGTATGATGGGGCGGAGCTTCTTGTGGCCTGGTAGGCCAGCACCAGTGTCTTGAACTGGATGCGGGCTGCTACCGGAAGTCAGTGGAGCGCAGTAAGCAGTGGAGTGACATGAGAGTGCTTAGGGAGATTGAATACCAGGCGTGCAGCGGTGTTCTGCATGAGCTGGAGCAGCCTGATGGCGCAGGCAGGCAAGCCAGCCAGTAGAATGTTGCAGTAGTCCAGGCGGGAGATGACAAGTGCTTGGACCAGGAGCTGGGTCGCCTGTTGTGTGAGGAATGGGCGGATTCTCCTGATGTTCTATAGGGAGAATCTGCAGGATAGAGTGACTGCCGCGATGTGACTGGAGTAGGTCAGCTGGTTGTCGAGGGTTACACCAAGGTTTTTGGCTGCTGTGGTGGGGAACACCACAGATCTCTCGATGGTGACTGCAGTGTCGATCGCTGGGGAGTTCTTAGCAGGAAAAAACAGGAGCTCTGTTTTCTCCGGGTTGAGTTTGAGATGGTTAGCAGACATCCAGGAGGCAATGTCAGCTAGGCAGGCTGCGATGCGAGGTTGAACCTGGGAGTCAGAGAGGGGGAAGGAGAAGAACAGCAGTGTGTCATCAGCGTAGCAGTGCTAAGAGAGGCCGTGGGTGGAGATAACTTGACCGAGTGATCTGGTGTAGAGAGAAAAGAGGAGCGGACCAAGTACAGAACCTTGTGGGACTCCCGTGTGTAAAGGGCGGGTGGAGGAGACCGATTCCCTCCAGGAGACCTGGTAGGAACGGTCAGACAGATAGGACTTGAACCATGCGAGTGCAGAACCCACGAAGCCCAGCCCAGCAAGGGATGAGAGGAGGATCTGGTGGTTGACTGTGTCGAATGCTGCTGAGAGGTCAAGGAGTATGAGGACAGAGCTGAGAGACATCGCTCTGGCCAAGTGGAGCTCCTCCATGACAGCAAGGAGGGCCGTCTCGGTGGAGTGGCCGGCTTTGAATCCAGATTGATTCTGATCCAGGAGATTGTACTGCAGAAGATATGATAAGAGTTGGTTATATACTGCACGTTCCAGGGTTTTAGAGAGAAACGGTATGAGAGAGACTGGACGGTAGCTACTGACATCGGCAGGGTCTAGAGTGGGCTTCTTGAGCAGTGGCTTGACCCGTGCTCTCTTCAGGGCAGAAGGAACCGTGCCAGTAGATAGGGAGCTGTTGATCAAGGACGAGATGAAGGGCAGAATGTCGTCCGAGATGGCCTGAAAGAGAGGGGAGGGGATGGGATCTAGAGGACAAGTAGTGGGACGATGGGATTCTATAAGTAGGAGAGCTTCAGCGTCAGATAGAGGGGAAAAGGAGGATAACATAGTAGGGGGGGGGAGGGGGGATGGTCCGAGGTAGGAGGGGAAGGGGCGAAGGAGTTGCAGATGTCACTGATCTTCTTCTCGAAGAAGGAGACAAAGTCATCAGCAGATAGGGATGAGGGAGGAGGAGGAGGAGGAGAGAGGAGGGAGGAGAAGGTGGAGAAGAGTTTGCGGGTGTTGGAGGAGGCAGAGTTGATCCTAGAGCGGAAGAAGGCAGATTTGGCAGCGGACAGGGTAGAGGAGAAAGAAGAAAGAAGAGAGTGGTAGTGGGATAGGTCGTTGGAGGATCTCGATTTCCGCCATCTCCGTTCAGCCGCGCGAAGTTTGGTTCTGTCAGCCCGAATACTATCAGTCAACCAGGGACTGGGAGCGGAGAGGCAAGCCGGTTTGGTGAATGGGGGGCAGAGGGTGTCCAGGGAGGAGGCCAGAGCAGAGAGGACCGTAGAGGATTTCTCTTCCACGGGGAGAAGTGAGAAGGCTCCTACAATTGGGAGAGAGGAGCAGACCATGGAAGAGAAGGCACTAGAGGAGAGAGTGCGAAGGTTACGTCTAGCTGCGACTGACAGCTTGGGAGATGAGGATTTCTGGGAGGGAGAGATCGAGAGAGAGAAAGATATGAAGAAGTGATCTAAGGTGTGGAGCAGTGTCACCGTGAGGTCAGGAACTTGGCAGCCTCTCGTGAAGACCAGGTCCAGTTGATTGCCTCCCTTGTGTGTTGCAGGGGACTCCACGAGGTTAAAGTCAAAGGACTGAAGGAGGGAGAGTAGGCTGTCAGACTGAGTAGAATTCAGAAGGTTGAAGTCTCCTAGCAGCAGGATGGGAGTGCCGTCTTCAGGGAAGGAGCTGAGGAGGATGTCCAGTTCATCTAGGAATGACTGCAGAGGGCCTGGGGGGCGGTAGAGAACAGTCATATGTAGTTTATAAGGGGAATAAACAGAAACAGCATGAAATTCAAAAGATGTTGGGGAGAAAGAAGGGAGAGAGGTTGCTTGGAAGCTCCATGAGGGGGAGATCAGGAAGCCAGTTCCCCCACCCCTTGTAAAGGGCGGGCCAAGAGAAGGGCACAGAGACAGGAGTGGCAGTGCAGAATTTTCCAGTTTATTGGATGACGCCTCTGTTCATTGTGGAAAAAAACAAAATTAAACTTTGCAAATCGAAAGTGAAACAAAATAAAGTCAAAACAAAATGATTCTTATACAACTAAAAAAAGTCTGCTCTGGCCTCCTGTGATGGAGGTCTACAACCAGCAGAAATCAGTTTAGACTCAAAGGAAAAAAAATGAATAAGTCATGCTCGGGTACACTGGGACAAAAGACAGGACCAAGAGACTGGGACAAAAGACAGCTAAACACAGGGAGCTCCCACACATATATATAGTTTGGTGACCCGCACCAAAGAACAGACAGAGGGGGTGACAAACAGACCATGGCTAATATATAAATATCTAAGGTTATAATTAAACTAATGCATTCAAATGAAATTTACATAACCGTACATCGGTTATTTTACCAATAATCTTATTAAAGAAAACAAAACAAACACATTAAGAACATTCAGGAAACACTGGTTGATGTCTGGTCCCCTCAGATAATTAATGATGGTATGACCCTCCAACTTGCCTCTGGGAACCCAATAAATAGCTCGTGTTTCCACACGTACCCCTTTCCATGACGGACCAATCTGGAGAGATGACTAGGCAGGTAACAATGAATAATGGTGAATAACAGAATCTTTCAGCAGCCACTGTATAAAAGGGCCATCAGTTGGGAACCTCTGCCTCAGAAGACAGTGCTTAAATGGTTGTCCAAGGAAAGTATAACACAGATTTACATACACTTACATAATTTCATAAAGTAATCATTTAACATCACCATCTATATGCAGTCAGTTAACCCTCTCAGTATTTTTCATATTTAAACACAAGTCCTTTCAGTCAGTTAAATATTTCACACTACCAATTTCAACATGTTAGATAACCAATGCACTGTGCAAGTTCTGTGTTTTTCCATCAGGCTGGCAGAGCTCCCCCTCCCCCCGATGCACCCCAAAGTCAACAAGTTGCACGTACACCAAAGACCGCACCCATAAACTTCTCGTCCAGGTCAGGATTAGCCAGCTGACCTGTCCATCCAGGCTGCCCTCTGACCTTACGACCAATAGGGTTAAGGATACAGGTCAGCATATATAAGACTCGCATCCCCCCCGATCGTCAGATCAACCCCCACTCCGGAGAGAAGAAGCCAAAACCTGGACAGTTAACGTTTATGCGGTGTGCGTCAGTGACGATTGTAAGTGCTAAACATTGTTGGGCTAAGGGTGCATCTTTCGTAATAAGGGGAAGATTTGTAATTAACTGTATATAGTTTGTTATATATGTATATATGTCTTTATTGTATACATTTTCATTAGTAACGGTTGCATGTACAATCACTGTAATTTCCCTGCCGTCTGCCGTCACTAAGACACGTATTTGTATATGTATGCTAGTCCTTACCAATAATAGCCACATAGCCGTATCGAACATAGCATAAACGATACAATGCTTGTATACCTGTACAGTGACGTGCATGACCTTAGTGTAACCCCTCCTCTGTTGCCATAGTGCCGGTCCACGATCAGAGTTCCACTAGCACACATGCGCAGTGTAGCGCCCCAATATTGCGGCGCCCTGTGAATTATTTTCTTAGCATAGCCACTTAGCATGCTGACGTTAGCTATGTAGCATGCTGTAGCTAAGAGACCAATGTGGTTATTGTACACTAGCGCTACTAGTGGGCTCATGAACGCGGACCGGCAACAAGTTATTACAGTTTATCTAGTCATGCAATCAAATATGCCCTGTAAATAGTGTTGTTTATGTGTATGTATATGTATTTATGTTTGTGTACATCCATCTTTAACTGCTTATTCATTATGTTTTATATGTTTATTTCCAGCAACCACACACATCCACATACCTATACCCAAACCAGACCATATCAACCAAACCCCCTTTTTGTAATTCAAGTGTGCTCATGTCGTGCTGTGCGTTTTAATAAATATAAAAAACCTAAATTGGATACTTGGATTGTGTTCTGACTGACACCCCACGGTGACAGCAAGGTCCCTGAAACAGCGCAAAGGCACAGTGACACAGGGAGCAGCACACCTAACACTGCACTCTCAGTCACCCTCCTTTTCAACCACGTTTGTGCACTTAACCCAGAAACTGAAAGCAAATAAAAGGTTGTGGAGGACAAATTATAGTTTGTGTTGTTATCTACTGCAGATTTCATGTGTATGTGATAAGTGAGGTGGAAACGAAACTGATGCAGTGGCCTATATGTGCGGCCATCACACACAGCCGTCACAGTAGATCACACTAGAACAATGTCTGAAGTATGGATGATGTCTCTCTCTGTACTTTGGTTAAACTGGTCGTTTGAAGAAATACCACCAAAGACAAACACAAGCCACTCGGTGCCTTCTGCCTGAGCAGCAAAAACTACAGGCTGCTGACAAAGTCATACATTTAAACTAAACATAGTTTATGCTGTCCATTACTCAGTGCATCATGTATTTTAAGCAATATGAAAATGTAACATGTGTGATATTTGCATACATACTTACTGCAGAGCTAAAGCAGTACAACTGTGAAAAGGAGATGAGAAAAATGACAACAACGACAACTTTTCACATCTTCAGTTGTCGGTGGTTAACGTCCACTGAACAGCGACAATTCTGCTGGATTAAAATAAAGTCAGATTAGATGGATGTAAACTGTTTGTGCGTGTGTTTATAAGATATAGGCATATCTTATAATAAGCTATAGGCATATCTAATAAGAAGAGAACTAATAAGTAACAGTATATAGCAACACTTCCTGGCTGTCAAATCAAGCTTAGTTTTCCCTGCATCTCTGAACTGCAGACAGCAACATATGCTTCTCCCTCAATGAACAATCACGTGTTCTTTGGTAGCATTATCCATGTGCGCACTTCTCCTCAAGGCCATTAACAACATAAACATTAATTGGTTGAGGAGAAGGTTTGTGTTTGTTGTTTTTATGGCAGGGTGACGGTCTTCAGCTCCAGCAACTGTAATTTATCTTTGTTACAGATACACACACAAGCATGTGAATGTGCCATGGTTTCAGTCTGCATGTGTGTGTGTGTGTGTGTGTGTGCTTGTTCTTGTACGTGTGTGTATGCACTTGATGGACATTTTGTTCAGTTCATTACAGCTGAAATGGGTTTTTTCAAAATATTTCTCAAAATAGCTTTATCTTCATGACAAAAGCATGAAGAAACTTCAAATTTAAATCAACACTTATTTACTTCATCCTTCTCATCCTGAATGACATATATACACATGTATACACAACACAACATAACAGCTTGTCTGTCACCACTGCAGACGAACATAAGTCACTCAAACAAATGCTACATAATGACATGACTGTTTCAGTTGCTGTTGTTTTGTGTTGAAATTACAGTTCAGATTAAAATGATTCATAGAGTGTCTGGAGCAAGTCTGGTAAATTGTCACATTTGGCTTTATTCTCCACTATGTCCGGATGCCTGGGAGTCTCTGTTTGCAGGACAACAAAACAAGCTCAGGAGAGTTTTCATTAGTGTACACATACTCTGTTAGAGGTTCAACAGCAACATCACACCCTCTGTCTCACTGACAGTTTCATTTGACACTGTCGACACAGGGAGAGTATTCACCATGATTTAAAAAAAAAAAAAAAAGTCGCACCCGTCTATTTTAAAAAGGAGAACATGCATACAGAAAAGAGCAGAAAACACACCAGTAAAGCTATGTGTCTGAGGAATGTTGGAAAGACCAGAGAAGATGTAAATGTCTATGTGTCTGTTCTGTGCTCCACCTTACAACAGGTGAGTCCATAGTTTAAGTGGACTGAGTTGAGAAATGGGAGCATTTATGTTTTTGTGTCTGATGGCTGCTCTTGTGTAAGTGTGATTAGAGGTGCACAATAGCTGTATGTTTTTGCAGCTTTGCGTGTAATAACCTTATCACTGACCAGGGCAGACACACAGACAAAGACACTCACACACAAAGTCATACCTAGGGTCAATTTAGTGCCTCCAGGTTTCCTAACCTGCATGTCTTTGGGAGGAAACCCACACAGACAGGGGGAGAACATGCAAACTCCACATAGAAAGGAACCTTGCCACCCAGCCAGGAAGCGAACCCGAGACTTTCTGTCTGTGAGGCAACATCACTACCCACTGCACCAGCGTGCCACCCACAGCTCCGATGTGATCAGGAAAAATATTATTATTATTCATTATATTGTCCAAACTTTGACAGTAGAAATTTGATGTGAAACATACTCATAGTTTTATTTGAATTTACTGACACAGCTATTTATGATTTTACATAGATTGAGGATGTATCAAATTAATCACCTATTTGAATATGTTAGAATGTATTCATGGTTTTACTTTTGGCATGGTCAAATGTGTTGATCTCACAGACAAGAGTGTATTCAGAAAACTATAATGGATTTTATCTTTGCCATGTTCTGCTTAGCCACAGTCTTCAAATCTGTTGCATGTTTTGTGGTTTGAGTGAAGATATAAGGGTATTAGTGGAGAATTAAAATTGGTTCATGTATCAAAGGAGAGAAGATGGATAAAGTATGCTTAGAAATCTCCTGAACCTTTTGTGCTTCTGTGATGAAACAATGACAAACACACAACAAAACAAAAACCACAGACCATACCGGTCCAGCACCACAGACCATATCGGTCCAGAACCACAAACCATACCAGTCCAGAACTACTAACCATGCCAGTCCAGAACTACAAACCATACCAGTCCAGAACTACAAACCAGAACCACAAACAAATAGGATCCTACTTCTGACCCTCAGCTTGTTATAAATTCACTCTTTTGTGTCCATAAATGCATAGGATCAGTCTAGAAATCAATGAAAACATTTTGTTTCTGTAAGCATTCTGGGGAAAGAGAAAAAAGGAAAACACCCAAAATAACTGCATGTCAACATTTCTAGAATGTTAAAAGCAAACATTAAGACAGAAGGCAGAACTAGTTTTTAAGATGTGTTATTTAACCACAGTGAGAACATTCATCACACCCACCCTTTTCTCAGGGAGGACGTCTTACAAACAGAGAAGAGAGCAAAACACACCAGTAAAGCGAGTCTTGATGTTAGACTGACCAGTGTTGTTCTGTGTGTGTTAGAAATATCAGTGAAGATGTGGATCTCTGTTTATTTGTTCTGTTCTGCGCTTCACCTCACAACAGGTGAGTTCATAGTTTATCTGGACTGAGTGGACACATGTGTTTGTGTTTATTCTTTCATATGTAATGGTTATTCTTGTATAAGTGTGATTAGGAATGCGCAATAAGTGTATATTTGACTGTCTATCCTTATGTGTCATACCCTGAATATGAAAAGACAGTCTTCCTGTTTCTTCTGATGAACGAACACACATCTGTAGCAATAATACCACTTCTGTCTCAGTCCTCATATGCTGTCTATTCATTGCTATGGCCCTAAGTGTAAATCTTACACTGACTTCTCCAACATGGTTTATGTTTCCATGATGAATATTGCAGATGAACTAGTGAATTGTTTTACAGAATTACTTGGGTGTTTTCTCTACTTATCTTTTCAAATAAGCGTATAAGAGAGAAGGAGCATTTAGAGTCCTGTCTGTACCATGAGTACTCTAATAGTGAAATAGTCTGGTTTACTGGTTTATTCATGACTGGACACAGGTTTTGACAGTTTTTGTCTCTCAGATTTCAGGTGATGGTTTGCAGTAACTATCTTTTCAATCATTTATGACTTGTGTCATCCAAAGATGCCAGGAAACTACAATTCCTGTTGTCTGCTCATAGTGGTTTCTTGAGTGGTTGATGGAGTATAATAATAACATCAGAAATCGCAGAATGACCATAACACACCCAAATAAGGACACAGAACAATACACATTTTTAAAATTAGACTTGCATACCATGGCAGCATAATTCTGTTTAACTATACAACTTGGAACAGTAATACAACAAATATGCAATATTCGCTTTTTTTCTTTTTTACAGATAAAAACATACATATTGTTTATCTCTGTCTATGTGTGTGTGCATGTGTGTGTGTGTGTGTATTCAATGAGGTCCTGTGTTAGTCCAAAATAGTGATTGGCTAAAACACTATCTGTTTTATTTCCATCCATTTTATTTTTCTAAAAGTATTTCTAAAGTATTTCTCAAAACAAAACTTGAGGATGTTTGAGGATGTGCTGGGTGACCAGAGTGAGAAAATTCGTCACATTCATTCAGTTCTCAGAGAGGAAGCAAAGGAAAGAGAAGAGCATTCTGCGTGTATATCTGTTTTGTTAGACAGACCAGTGTTCCCCTTGTGTGTTAAACACATCAGTGAAGATGTGGGCCTCTCTCTATCAACTCTTTTCTGTGTTTCACCTCGAACCATTTAGGCTCCCATGTGTTTTATGGTGTAAAGACAGCACCATAATCTGTGATGTAGTCTTCAGAAAAGCAGAACTGAGAAAATTCAACCCACTAGACACATTAGTGTACGGCTGTTTACTCTCAAGTAAAGTCTGTTATTTGGGTTAAGCGTAACAGTGGCCCTAGTTTGCAAGATTTTGAAATGACTCTGCAGGAAAAGTAATTTTCGGATGGAATGCAGACTGTGTGAGGTGAAATGTATAATTAGAGGGGCAAGCATACGAATGATGGAGAGATGAGTGACTGTGTGTGTGTGTGTTCTTGCAGGCTGTGAACTGAAAACAGGAAAGCAGAACAGAGAAAATTCAATCCACTAGACACATTAGTGTAAGGCTGTTTACTGTCAAGCAAAGTCTGTTATTTGGATTAAGCGTAACAGTGGCCCTAGTTTGCAAGATTTTGAAATGACTCTGCAGGAAAAGTAATTTTCGAACAGAGTGCAGACTGTGTGAGGTGAAATGTATAATTAGAGGGGCAAGTAAATGAATGATGGAGAGATGAGTGACTGTGTGAGTGTGTTCTTGCAGGATGTGAACTGAAAACAGGGGCACATGTTGAAAAGTCTCCAGGAGAGTCAGTGCTGCTGTCCTGCTCCTGTATAAACCCACAGGACAGACCTGGGACAGTCACATGGGGCTACTCTGAGACAGATTCACTCAGCCCTACATACACAGTGTTTCCACTGGGATCCAGAGAGAGTGAGCGCTACAAAGGCAGAGTTCAGATGTTTAATGAGAATTCTCCAGGAAATCTCTCTCTACTCATATCAGACCTGACTGAAGAGGATGAGGGGCGATACTGGTGTGGAATCAGTGGGCAAGATCCAAAATATGTTGACCTCATGGTTAGAGGTAAACCTTTCAGCCTCTAATTCTTCACTTGTAGATTATTCACGCAATATTCCTAAAAAACCATCACAGCACATTATCTCCTCATCAAAACACTGTAGTTTACATCTCATCACAACAGTGTCATTAGATTCATATTATACTCTATGGAAGTTGCAATTATTATTATTATTATTATTATTATTATTATTATTATTATTATTAGCTTTTTATTGTTGTTGTTGCTGCTGTTGTTGTTGTTTGTAATTAAGAAACATAAGAGAAACGCAAGAATCTTAACAAAAGACTTATCAGTATAATGTTTCAAAAAGTCAGAGATACAAACAGTGGTAAACATGAAGAGTACATCATTAGTTGTTATTGTTGTGTGTGTGTGTGTGTGTGTGTGTGTGTGTGTGTGTGTGTGTGTGTGTGTGCAGGCTGCTCTCTGAATGAGAATAAACAGACAGAGGAGATCAGTAGATACTCAGGAGAGTCTGTACTCCTGTCCTGCTCCTGTAAATACACACCAGATAAACCTGTGACAGTCCAGTGGAGAACACCACACAACAAAGTCATGTCCCCCTCTGAACTGAAGGAACACCACAGAGGAAGAGTTCAGACCTTCGATCAGCATTTAAACACAAATCTCTCTCTGCTCATATCAAACCTGACTGAAGACGACCAGGGACTGTATTCATGTTGGATCAACCAGAATCAACACAGAAACTTCAGTCTCACAGTTAAAGGTACAGCTCTCTGCTCCTACTGTATGATTTCCATCTCTCTCACACAGCAACAAGACAAACAAACACAACAGAGCAAAACCTTAAAGAACATCATGTTGTAGAAAAGAAGTCATGATGAGAAATGAAGGGTTAAGTAGATCACTGATTGTCACATTAAATAACCAATGCCAGTGTTTGGACAGACTTGTCTGCAGGCTCTATTTCCCTACTTCACGTTTAAATAGTGTATAATACATCACAGGCAGTCATAAATCTGACTTCTGTTTCTATGGTATTGGGACTATATTATAAAAAATTACTGAGACTGTTTTATAAGAGAAATGTTATAAGAGCTACAGCAGGCTTGGTTCTGAAGTGGTTAACAGAATGAATTAGACCATAAATCTGCCAAACAGTTTCGATAATAGCATGACTTTAAAAGGCTAATATTTAATATCTCATATTTGTTGTCTTCTGAAGAGGAGAAACCCATTTTGTGATGTGTATTCTTGTTACAATTTCAATTCAAAATTGAACTGTTTCTCCTCTGACTGACAGCCAGTGAAGTGATGCTGACAATGGCATTGTTGATTCCTGTATTTACAGACACTCTTTTTCAGAGTAACTCACACTAAGTGTGCGTATAGGTAGTTTAGCTAGTATAGTGAAGCACATAGAGCTGTTATATCCATGACATGTGCACACATTCATTCCGTGGAGCTAGTGAGCACCTCTTGGTTTGAGAGGTTTACATACAAACAATACTTTATACGATGGTCAGATAGTCCTTCCCTGTCATTTCTGTTATCAAATTCACACCAGTAGCTATTACTGCATTCATTATTTGTTGGCGTTACTGACATTATTTAATTTTTTTTATTATCCAGTGAATTTGGATCATGTTAGTGGTTGCAATGAGAACAGGTTACACAACATCTCTAAATTCCAGCTCCATGTTTTTTGTAAATAAATGATAGACAAGGTCAGAGGTCAGGAGGATAAAGATATGGGTTTCAGGTGAGCTCATATTTAGACCCCCGTCTCTGCCTCTCGCCTGATAAGTGCACTCAAACAGACATTCATAAGAAATTATGTCAGCTTTGATTAGTCATTGTTATACAAATGTAAATGAACTTAAGTGTTTATAGTATTTATAATAGGTTTTCTCTTTGTTATGATTCATGACTTTGATTCTCTGGTCAGTTTTTACATTCAGTTTTTACTACACAATGAATATGTTTAGCCAATCACAGAACAATCTTATGAGACCAGTTAGCATGACAATAATCAGCTCAACAAAGTCGGGCGACTCATCACTGTCCATATTACCTTTTGCCAAACCGGTGTCAACACCTGCCCTTCCTAATTAAGCCAACATTAAACAATGTGTACTAAAGAGCAGTTATGGGCATTTATGACAGGCAAAACTGGTCAAGTAGTGTCACATGTTTTTAATAGTCTAATAACCAGGAGAGTTATCAGCTGCTAATGTTACTTTATCCACTTAAAGAGGATACATCATAAAAGGCAAATAATCTACATGCAGTTCCATTACATGTCAATGAGGAATTATCTGGCTGTGAAAACATGATCCTGGGGGTATTCACACTGGAATATGTCAGCTTGCTCAGAGGAGGACATTTATGCCAACATATGAGAGGACTTAAAACATTGTAAGCAATAATAAAATGGTATAGGAAGGAATGGTGATGAGACATGTTTGAGCAGAAAGGCACGAACAGTGTGATGCTGCTGTGAAATGCAGTTTTCAAACAAAGACACAGCAAGCCGTCTGCAACTTTTAAGACACTCCCTTAAGTTGTAGTGAAAAGGCAACTCATTTGCCTCTCAGAACTGCAAAAACATCTCTCAAGTTTTAAAGAATGAAGCGCAAAGTAAAGAGAAACCAGTTGATGAAGACATGTGAAAATAATCACCACTGAATGTAATTATTGTAGTGGGAAGCATCTACCCTTGGTTTACTTATGTACATTTACCCACAGAGTAATCAGTAAATCAGTGCTGAATGATACAGTCGTCTGTTCTGTATTTCTACAGGCTGCAATCTGTCAGAGACCAATTATTACACAGAGATCTTCAAATACCCAAGAGAATCTGTACTTCTGTCTTGTTCCTGTACTGACCCAAAGACCAAACCTGATGGCATAAAATGGGAACGCGTTGGTTCAGACCGGACTGACGTATTTACTGTGAGTGATGAATACAGAGGCAGAGTTGAGCAAGTTAAGGAGAATTCTCCAGAAAAGTCCTCCATACGCATATCAAACCTGACTGAAACAGACCAGGGACACTACAGGTGTAGACTCAATAACAATCAATCCAGAACATTTAAACTAACAATGAAAGGTAATTTCTCCTTCTCTCTGCTCATGCCATATGCGTAGGATATCACTTGTCAATCCATATTTTATTTTATCACTGTCATTATCAGGAATGCGTTGTAGCTGTCTCATATGGTGCTATACAGTTCAGTCACAATGCTTTGAGGTCAAATCAACAGAGCTCAAATCCTAATCTTTTTGTGGTTCTCAGCCAGAGCAACTAACATTGTTTTCCATGTCAAGTACAATACCTCTGAAAAATCCTTGGTATTACGTTCTTGCTAAAGAGCACATTGATAGGGATTCACCTAGCCTGAGATCTGAATCCATTTCTCTCCTTCTTTTAGCCATTTTGAGTAGCACTCAGTCACTACCACCTCAAACCAAAGTCATGAAGTCTAAAGCTGCCAAAACCAGTTTAGTGAAACATACATACATTCTTGTTTCTGCAGGCTGCACTCTGTCAGAGACTAAAGACACAGAGATCATCCAATACACAGGAGAATCTGTAAATCTGTCCTGTTCCTGTACTGACCCAAAGAACAAACCTGATGGTATAAAATGGGAACGCCTTGGTTCAGACTGGACTGAAGTATTCACTGTGACTGATGAATACAGAGGCAGAGTTGAGCAGGTTAAGGAGAACTCTCCAGAAAAATCCTCCATACGCATATCGAACCTGACTGAAACAGACCAGGGACACTACAGGTGTAGACTCAGTAATCAGTCCAGAGCATTTATACTTACAGTGAAAGGTAAATCCACCTTCTCTGTGGCTGTGTCATGTGCACAGGATAATAATAATGATAATAATAATAATAATAATATGGTATATCATACTGATATGTCTCGTTAAGAGGGTATTGCTTAACAGAACAATAATGATGAAGATTATCACACAGATATGATAGGTATGGTGATATGCTGGGTAAAATTTCAGTTCAGTGAAAGTTTATCTTTAAAAGAAGAGCGTGTAACTTGACTGTGTAAACATTTTAAAACAGGAAACTCCTCTCCCATCCTGAACGTTTATACCCTCATCCTCATTCCCATTCATCTGTTACTGGTATTTGGAGGAGGAATTACTGTCGCCTACTTTGAATATACAGGTACAGACTTATGTTACAACTACTCATCAGACTACTCCTTATACACACAAACGCACATGCACACGCACACGCACGCGCGCACACACACACACACACACACACACACACACACACACAAACACATTATTAATTAACCATGTAATAACTTATTAGAGCATGTAACTCAGTGACTAACAGCTGTTGCCTGTTCTCTTATCTCTCAGATTGGGCAAGCAGAAGGAAGAAGAACACTGAGAGACACACAGATCCTGACTGACAAAATGGAGTATAAATATATAACGGTCATGATATTAGTGTGTGTGGGTCTTTTCATGTACAGACATGTGTGAACTAATGTACTGTTCACTCTCTTTCGGTCAGTGCCTCTCTGTGTACTGTTATTACTGTAGTGGTACATAGAAACAGCACCAGAGACAAACACAAGCCATTTTGTAATTTTACAGTCTAAATACAGCTGTGATGCTTTACCATCCAAAACAGAACATTTAATTCTTTTTGTTGTCATTAATGCAAAACTCTTGACTTAGTCCACACCAGCCCCTGCTCATTTCTGAGCCCCTGTCCTTTATTTTAATCAAATTTTGATAGTATAATGTATCTTTTTAATTTTTTTTCATTTGTTTTGTAAATGAAGATGTGCTGAAATAAAAGCTCAATTGTTTTATTGCATCAGAAACCTCCGGAAAGTGTATTTTTAAATAAACTGTTTTAGGATAATTGTACCTAAAATACTGTTTTATGATTGTGTCATCTTGTATTTTGCAGTCGATGTTGCTATAGAATAATAAAACGCTTCCAAGTCCTGCTCCTGTTCGCCCATAGTTAAATAAATTTCAGACCTATCCCTGCTCTGACACGCATTATTTTGGCTTATCAAGCGCTGTAGACGAACTTGTGAGTCGAAATCAGGTGAGTTAGAGGAGGGATAGATAGTGGGTTCCCCAAGAGCAGATTTGGCAACAGCGGACTAATATCTCATTCAACGTCATTATATTAGCGAGTGTTCAAATACAGAAGAATAGCGCTACCTCGTGGAACATTGGTCACTGGTTACTGTCTACGACTCTACGTATTCAGATTGTTTACTTTGCAGCTTGGGTTGATTACTTTCAATTTATTTAACACAGGTCACAGTATAAACAAAAAAGATTTAAAGAGCATTGAGAGATTACGGCGATTCAGCACACCATTTCAACCTCTTTTGTTGTGTTTAAAAATAAATAAATACATCTGTAAAATGGAAAATATTACTCAGTGCAATTTCTTAAAATTGATGCGGGTTCAAACACAGTAAGTCGTTATGAAAATTGTTCACAAACCGCCTTGGTCGACTGTGTTTTGTAGCAGAGGTCAGTGGAGCAGATAGTGACCTGACCATGAGTGTAACACATACGGCTACCGGTTACCACGCCCTAATCTAACCCCAGAATGTTTGGGGTTACGTCAATTTCACCTAACCCCAGACATTAACAAAAACGTTTTGCGGTAACGTCTCCGTTTAAGGTGACTGCGTTATGTCCCTTGTCACGTCTAAAGTCACCAGAGGATATTTGTAACAGTTTCCATGAGATTCTCTTCAAACTGGATGAAACTTAGTTTGCATTAAGACCCAGCGGAACGGCGCGATTCTCAGCTCATGCGCGGTCTCGGTCGGGCGCTCACCTGCTGAGATCGCGCAGAGAAAGAATACCGGGAAAGCACAGGAGGAGAGGGGTTGTGACGCGCTCCGCTCTGCGTCCATGCTGCCCGGCTACAACGTAGCGCGCCCCAATGACAGCAAAAGCACTACATAATCCAGCATCTATTTCTAGTTTTGTTTCTGTTTTTTTACGCAACTACTTTATTCTGTTGTTATCATTTTTTTGTTTGCTTGGTTTTGCACATAGGCCATTACACCAGTCTAGTTTCCACCCCATGTATCACATTGCATATAAATATGCAATATGTAAAAACACAAACCACCATTTGTCTTCCATAACCTTTTATTTTCTTTCAGTTGCTAAATTAAGCGCACAGTCTTACCAACTGATGGCCTCTGCAATTAATGTCCTCCACTGTTACCGGCCTGAGTCATCTTTCAAGATTGAACCACCAAATAAATGGGTACCTGTTGAAAAACAGGCTCTTTATCTGGTTCTTAGGGGAAAGATAGGAAATCATCATCACTAATTGCCTGAGGGGACCAAACATCATCCTGTGTTTCCTAATTGTTCTTAAAATGTGTTTTGGTTTGTTTTGTTTGATAAGATTAATTGGTAAATAATTCTAAATATGTGTATGTAAATCTCAGTTCTTATATTCATTTGACTGTAGTCTTATATGTATACATTAGTTGTGTTCTATTGTTTGCTAGCCCCTCTGTCTGTTGTTTGGTTCTGGCCACCAAACTATATGTATGTGTGCTGGATCGTCTATTTTGCCAACAGGGGTAAAGCTGTTTCTGCTGTTTTTAGACCTCTGTGCTGACAAAGGTCAGAGCGGAGTTTGCTTACCTTGATTTGAATAGAATTATTTTGTTTCATTTCTTTGGTTTCACTTTCAGTTTCCCATGGTTTACTGGAATTCTTCTTTCAGTTAAGTGATGCTTCCTTTAATAAACACCACAATTCTGCACTGTCACTTCCGTCTCTGTGCCTTTCCCTTTCCCCTCCTTTACAGTGTGTGTGTGTGTGTGTGTGTGTGTGTGTATTTATTGCGGCTCAGGTTCAACTCATCACAGTTGAGTAGATCACACTAGAACAGTGTCTGCAGTATGGATGATGTCTCTCTCTATACTTTTGTTAAACTGGTCATTTGAAGAAATACCACCAAAGACAAACACAAGCCACTCTGTGCCTTCTGCCTGAGCAGCAAAAACTACAGGCTGCTGGCAAAGTCATACATTTAAACTAAACATAGTTTATGCTGTCCATTACCCTGTGAATCATGTATTTTAACCAATATGAAAATGTAACATGTGTGATATTTGCATGCATACTTACTGCAGAGCTACAGCAGTACAACTGTGAAAAGGAAATGACAACAATGACAACTTTTCACATCTTCAGTTGTCGGTGGTTAACGTCCACTGAACAGCGACAATCCTGCTGGATTAAACTAAAGTCAGATTAGATGGGTGTAAACTGTTTGTGTGTGTGTTTATAACCTATAGGCAGATCTTATAATAAGCTATAGGCATATCTAATAAAGAGAACTAGTAAGTAACAGTATATAGCAACAAGATGAAAACTTCCTGGCTGTCAAATCAAGCTTAGTTTTCCCTGCATCTCTGAACTGCAGACAGCAACATATGCTTCTCCCTCAATGAACAACCACGTGTTCTTTGGTAACATTAACCATCTTAGAGCACAGAGTATATTTTAGCAGGTATTTAATGAATTCTTTTCCTCCAAGAAATCCAAAAAGACTGAATCACGGTGATGGTATCAGTGGGCAAAGACAGAGGCAGAGGTCAAAAACAGGCAGAGAAGGTCAGGCACAAAGAGACAGGAAAAAACAGGCAGAAGTTCCAGAAACACAAGACAAAAAACAATGTCCAAAAAACAGGCAAAGGTCAAAAAGGCAACAGGCAAAAACACTTACCCAAAAAACAGGCAAAGGTCAAAGAGGCAAAAACACTTACCCAAAAAACAAGCAAAAAAGAATGAAGCAAACAAACCAACACAGGAAACATGAAAAATGGCTAGATAATCCGACAAACTAGTGGGGAAACAGACAGGGCTTAAATGCAGTGGCTGATGAGGAAAATGGCAGCAGGTGAGTGGAAATCAGACAGGAAACAATGTAAAACATAGATTGGAGCAACCTGGAACAGACAGACAAGACATACATGACAGGACACAAGGAAAACATGGACTAGGATCTGGAAGAGCAAGGCTGGACCGTGACACACACAAGCATGTGAATGTGCCATGGTTTCAGTCTGCGTGTGTGTGTGTGTGTGTGTGTGTGTGTGTGTGTGTGTGTGTGTGTGTGTGTGTGTGTGTGTGTGTGTGCTTGTTCTTGTACCTGTGTGTATGCACTTGATGGACATTTTGTTCAGTTCATTACAGCTGAAATGGGGTTTTTCAAAATATTTCTCAAAATAGCTTTATCTTCATGACAAAAGCATGAAGAAACTTAAAATTGAAATCAACACTTAAAGCACGTACTTCATCCTTCTCATCCTGAATGACATATATATACACATGTATACACAACACAACATAACAGTATGTCTTTCTTTTATATAGAGAGTGATGTGGATGAATACACCACACTTTCTCTAGAGGACGGTGTGTCTCTGTGGACTTTGGTTGCTCTGGTAGTTTAAAGAAACACCACTGCAGACGAACATAAGTCACTCTGTAAGCTTAAATTTCTCATACAGTTATGGTGCATTAACATTTCTACCTCAGTAAGTCTGCTTCACAGAAAATATAGCATTACATATAATATAGCAAATATAACATTGCCAAACAAAAACTGTATAATTATGACATGTTAGATTTTCTTTCTTTTGTGGACATGAATGCATCACAGGTATCTTGATCTAAACCAGTTTGTATTCGTTTAGGATTTTTTTTACAGTGAAAATGCTACATAATGACATGACTGTTTCAGCTGCCGTTGTTTTGTGTTGAAATGACAGTTCAAATTAAAATGATTCATAAAGTGTCTGGAGCAAGTCTGGTAAATTGTCACATTTGGCTTTATTCTCCACCATGTCCGGATGCTTGTGAGTCTCTGTTTGCAGGACAACAAAACCAGCTCAGGAGAGTTTTCATTAGCATACACATACTCTGTTAGAGGTTCAACAGCAACATCACACCCTCTGTCTCACTGACAGTCTCATTTGACACTGTCGACACAGGGAAAGTATTCATCATGAATTAAAAAAAAAAAGTCACACCCTTCCATTTTAAAAAGGAGAACTTGCATACAGAAAAGAGTAGAAAACACACCAGTAAAGCTGTGTGTCTGAGGAATGTTGGAAAGACCAGAGAAGATGTGAATGCCTGTTTATCTGTTCTGTGCTCCACCTTTGGATAGTACAGAGTTGAGAGATGGGAGCATTTATGTTTTTGTGTCTGATGGCTGCTCTTGTGTAAGTGTGATTAGAGGTGCACAGTATCTGTATGTTTTTGCAGCTTTGCATGTAATAACCTTATCATTGACCAGGCCAGACACACACACAGCCATACCTAGGGGCAATTAAGTGTCTCCAACTTGCCTAACCTGCATGTCTTTGGGAGGAAACCGGAGCTCCCAGAGAAAACCCACACAGACAGGGGGAGAACATGCAAACTCCGCCCAGCCAGGAAGCGAACCCAAGACCTTCTTTCTGTGAGGCGACATCGCTACCCACTGCACCACCGTGCCGCCCACAGCTCCTATCTGATCAGGAAAAATATTATTATTATTCATTATATTGTTCAAACTTTGATAGCAGAAATTTGATGTGAAACATACTGATAGTTTTATTTGAATTTACTGACACAGCTATTTATGATTCTACGTAGATTGAGGATGTATCAAATTAATCACCGATTTGAATATGTTAGTATGCATTCATGGCTTTACTTTTGGCATGGTCAAATGTGTTGATCTCATAGACAAGAGTGTATTCAGAAAACTATAATGGATTTTATCTTTGTCATGTTCTGCTTCACCACAGTCTTCAAATCTGTTGCATGTTTTGTGGTTTGAGTGAAAATATAAGGGTATTAATGGAGATTTAAAATTGGTTCATGTATCAAAGGAGAGAGGATGCATAAAGTAGACTTAGAAATCTCCTGAATCTTTTGTGTTTCTGTGATGAAACAATGACAAACAACAAAAAACAACAAAACGAGAACGAAACAACAAAACGAGAACCACAGACCATACCGGTCCAGAACTACAAACCATACCAGTCCAGAACTACAAACCATACCAGTCCAGAACCACAAACAAATAGGATCTTACTTCTGACCCTCAGCTTGTTATAAATTCACTCTTTTGTGTGCATAAATGCATAGGATCTGTCTAGAAATCAATGAAAACATTTTGTTTCTGTAAACATTCTGGGGAAAGAGAAAAAAGGAAAACGCCCCAAATAACTGCATGTCAACATTTCTAGAACGTTAAAAGCAAACATTAAGACAGAAAGCAGAACTAGTTTTTAAAATGTGTTATTTAATGTCATAGCCTGCACCTCCATTTTGGACTTTTAGTTTGATATGTCTTTGTGCTCCCGTTCTGTGTCTGTCTCCACCCCCCCACCTGTTCGCGTTTGTCTCATTATTAACCTTGTTAGTTTTATCCAATCCTGCTTAGTTTCCCTCTGTATTTAAGTCCTAGTGTTTTGCCTTGTCCATTGTCTATCATTGTTTGTGTTTTAGAGCGCACTGTTACGCTGCACCTTTTTGTTACCAGTTTTTGTTCCTGTTCTGCACATGTATTTTGATCTTCGGTTCCAGTAAAGTCCTCCGTTTTTTTCACTTCAATCATCTGTCTTTGCACTTGGGTCTTGCGCCACACCACCAGCGTGACATTTAACCACAGTGAGAACATTCATCACACCCACCCTTTTCTCAGAGAGGACATCTTACAGAGAAGAGAGCAAAACACACCAGTAAAGCGAGTCTTGATGTTAGACTGACCAGTGTTGTTCTGTGTGTGTTAGAAATATCAGTGAAGATGTGGATCTCTGTTTATTTGTTCTGTTCTGCGCTTCTGTTCTGAGTGGACAAATGTGTTTGTGTTTATTCTTTCATATGTAATGGTTATTCTTGTATAAGTGTGATTAGGAATGCGCAATAGGTGTATATTTGACTATCTATGCTTATGTATCATACCTTGAATATGAAAAGACAGTCTTCCTGTTTCTTCTGATGAACGAACACACATCTGTTGCAATAATACCACTTCTGTCTCAGTCCTCATATGCTGTCTATTCATTGCTATGGCCCTCAGTGTAAATTTTACACTGAGTTCTCCAACGTGGTTTATGTTCCATGATGAATATTGCAGATGAACTAGTGAATTGTTTTACAGAATTACTTGGGTGTTTTCTCTACTATATCTTTTCAAATAAGCGTATAAGTGAGGGAGCATTTAGAGTCCTGTCTGTACCATGAATAATAGTGAAATAGTCTGGTTTACTGGTTTATTCATGACTGGACACAGGTTTTGACAGTTTTTGTCTCAGATTTCAGGTGATGGTTTGCAGTAACTATCTTTTCAATCATTTATGACTTGTCATCCATAGATGCCAGAAAACCACAATTCCTGTCATCTGCTCATAGTGGTTTCTTGAGTGGTTGATGGAGTATAATAACATCAGAAATTGCAGAATGACCATAATACACCCAAATAAGGACACAGAACAAAACACATTTTTAAAATTAGACTTGCATACCATGGCAGCATAATTCTGTTTAACTATACAACTCGGGACATATTGTTTATCTCTGTCTGTGTGTGTGTGTGTGTGTGTGTGCGTGTGTGTGTATTCAATGAGGTCCTGTGTTAGTCCAAAATAGTGATTGGCTAAAACACTGTCTGCAATTGTTAATCCATTTTATTTTTCTAAAAGTATTTCTGAAATATTTCTCAAAACAAAACTTGAGGATGTGCTGGGTGACCAGAGTGAGAAAATTCGTCACATTCTTTCAGATCTCAGAGAGGAAGCAAAGGAAAGAGAAGAGCATTCTGCGTGTGTATCTGTTTTGTTAGATAGACCAGTGTTCCCCGTGTGTGTTAAACACATCAGTGAAGATGTGGGCTTCTCTCTATCAACTCTTTTCTGTGTTTCACCTCGAACCATTTAGGCTCCCATGTGTTTTATGTTGTAAAGACAGCACTTTAATCTGTGATGTAGTCTTCAGAAAAGCAGAACAGAGAAAATTCAATCCACTAGACACATTAGTGTAAGGCTGTTTACTCTCAAGTAAAGTCTGTTATTTGGGTTATGCGTAACAGTGGCCCTAGTTTGCAAGATTTTGAAATGACTCTGCAGGAAAAGTAATTTTCGAATGGAGTGCAGACTGTGTGAGGTGAAATGTATAATTAGAGGGGCAAGTAAATGAATGATGGAGAGATGAGTGACTGTGAGTGTGTGTTCTTGCAGGATGTGAACTGAAAACAGGGGCACATTTTGAAAAATCTCCAGGAGAGTCAGTGCTGCTGTCCTGCTCCTGTAAAAACCCACAGGACAGACCTGGGACAGTCACATGGGGCTACTCTGATACATATTCATTCAGCCCTACATACACAGTGTTTCCATTGGGATCCAGAGAGAGTGAGCGCTACAAAGGCAGAGTTCAGATGTTTAATGAGAATTCTCCAGGAAATCTCTCTCTACTCATATCAGACTTGACTGAGGAGGATGGGGGCGATACTGGTGTGGAATCAGTGGGCAATATCCAAAATATGTTTACCTCGCAGTTAGAGGTAAACCTTTCAGCTTCTAATTCTTCACTTGTAGATTATTCACGCAATATTCCTAAAAAAACATCACAGCACATTATCTCCTCATTAAAACACTGTAGTTTACATTTCATCACAACAGTGTCATTAGATTCATATTATACTCTATGGAAGTTGCAATTATTATTATTATTATTATTATTATTAGCTTTTTATTGTTGTTGTTGTTGTTGTTGTTGTTGCTGCTGTTGTTGTTGTTTGTAATTAAGAAACATAAGACAAACGCAAGAATCTTAACAAAAGACTTATCAGTATAATGTTTCAAAAAGTCAGAGATACAAACAGTGGTAAACATGAAGAGTACATCATTAGTTGTTATTGTTGTGTGTGTGTGTGTGTGTGCAGGCTGCTCTCTGAATGAGAATAAACAGACAGAGGAGATCAGTAGATACTCAGGAGAGTCTGTACTCCTGTCCTGCTCCTGTAAATACACACCAGATAAACCTGTGTCAGTCCAGTGGAGAACACCACACAACAAAGCCATGTCCCCCTCTGAACTGAAGGAACACCACAGAGGAAGAGTTCAGATCTTCGATCAGCGTTTAAACACAAATCTCTCTCTGCTCATATCAAACCTGACTGAAGACGACCAGGGACTGTATTCATGTTGGATCAATCAGAATCAACACAGAAACTTCAGTCTCACAGTCAAAGGTACAGCTCTCTGCTCCTACTGTATGATTTCCATCTCTCTCAAACAGAAACAAGACAAACAAACACAACAGAACAAAACCTTAAAGAACATCATGTTGTACAAAAGAAGTCATGATGAGAAATTAAGGGTTAAGTAGATCACTGATTGTCACATTAAATAACCAATGCCAGTGTTTGGACAGACTTGTCTGCAGGCTCTATTTCCCTTCCTCACATTGAAATAGTGTATAATACATCACAGGCAGTCATAAATCTGACTTCTGTTTCTATGGTATTGGGACTATATTATAAAAAATTAGAAAGTTACTGAGACTGTTTTATAAAAGAAATGTTATAAGAGCTACAGCAGGCTTGGTTCTGAAGTGGTTAACAGAATGAATTAGACCATTATTCTGCCATACAGTTTTGATAATAGCATGAAAAAGCTAATATTTAATATCTCATTTTTGTTGTCTTCTGAAGAGGAGAAACCCATTTTGTGATGTGTATTCTTGTTACAATTTCAATTCAAAATTGAACTGTTTCTCCTCTGACTGACAACCAGTGAAGTGATGCTGACAACGGCATTGTTGATTCCCGTATTTACAGACACTCTTATTCAGAGTAACTCACACTAAGTGTGCGTATAGGTAGTTTAGCTAGTATAGTGAAGCACATAGAGCTGTTATATCCATGACATGTGTACACATTCATTCCGTGGAGCTAGTGAGCACCTCTTGGTTTGAGAGGTTTACATACAAACAATACTTTATACGATGGTCAGATAGTCCTTCCCTGTCATTTCTGTTATCAAATTCACACCAGTGGCTATTACTGCATTCATTATTTGTTGGCGTTACTGACATTATTTAATTTTTTTTATTATCCAGTGAATTTGGATCATGTTAGTGGTTGCAATGAGAATGGGTTACACGGCATCTCTAAATTCCAGCTCCATGTTTTTTGTAAATAAATGATAGGCAAGGTCAGAGGTCAGCAGGATAAAGATATGGGTTTCAGATGAGCTCATATTTAGACCCCCGTCTCTGCCTCTCACCTGATAAGTCCACTGAAACAGACATTCATAAGAAATTATGTCAGCTTTGATTAGCCATTGTTATACAAATGTAAATGAACTTAAGTGTTTATAGTATTTATAATAGGTTTTCTCTTTGTTATGATTCATGACTTTGATTCTCTGGTCAGTTTTTACATTCAGTTTTTACTACACAATGAATATGTTTAGCCAATCACAGAACAATCTTATGAGACCAGTTAGCATGACAATAATCAGCTCAACAAAGTCGGGCGACTCATCACTGTCCATATTACCTTTTGCCAAACCGGTGTCAACACCTGCCCTTCCTAATTAAGCCAACATTAAACAATGTGTACTAAAGAGCTGTTATGGGCATTTATGACAGGCAAAACTGGTCAAGCAGTGTCACATGTTTTTAATAGTCTAATAACCAGGAGACTTATCCACTGCTAATGTTACTTTATCCACTTAAAGAGGATACATCATAAAAGGCAAATAATCTACATGCAGTTCCATTACATGTCAATGAGGAATTATCTGGCTGTGAAAACATGATCCTGGGGGTATTCACACTGGAATATGTCAGCTTGCTCAGAGGAGGACATTTATGCCAACATATGAGAGGACTTAAAACATTGTAAGCAATAATAAAATGGTATAGGAAGGAATGGTGATGAGACATGTTTGAGCAGAAAGGCATGAACAGTGTGATGCTGCTGTGAAATGCAGTTTTAAAAAAGACACAGCAAGCCGTCTGCAACTTTTAAGACGCTCCCTTAAGTTGTAGTGAAAAGGAAACTCATTTGCCTCTCACAACTGCAAAAAGATCTCTCAAGTTTTAAAGAATAAAGCGCAAAGTAAAGAGAAACCAGTTGATGAAGACATGTGAAAATAATCACCACTGAATGTAATTATTGTAGTGGGAAGCATCTACCCTTGCTTTACTTATGTATATTTACCCACAGAGTAATCAGTAAATCAGAGTTGAATGATACAGTTGTCTGTTCTGTATTTCTACAGGCTGCACTCTGTGTGAGACTAAAGACACAGAGATCATCACATACCCAGGAGAATCTGTACTTCTGTCCTGTTCCTGTACTGACCCAAAGACCAAACCTGATGGCATAAAATGGGAACGCGTTGGTTCAGACTGGACTGACGTATTTACTGTGAGTGATGAATACAGAGGCAGAGTTGAGCAAGTTAAGGAGAATTCTCCAGAAAAGTCCTCCATACGCATATCAAACCTGACTGAAACAGACCAGGGACACTACAGGTGTAGACTCAATAACAATCAATCCAGAACATTTAAACTAACAATGAAAGGTAATTTCTCCTTCTCTCTGCTCATGCCATATGCGTAGGATATCACTTGTCAATCCATATTTTATTTTACCACTGTCATTATCAGGAATGCGTTGTAGCTGTCTCATATGGTGCTATACAGTTCAGTCACAATGCTTTGAGGTCAAATCAACAGAGCTCAAATCCTAATCTTTTTGTGGTTCTCAGCCAGAGCAACTAACATTGTTTTCCATGTCAAGTACAATACCTCTGAAAAATCCTTGGTATTACGTTCTTGCTAAAGAGCACATTGATAGCGAGTCATCAAGCCTGAGATCCGAATCCATTTCTCTCCTTCTCTTAGTCATTTTTGTTTCTGCAGGCTGCACTCTGTCAGAGACTAAAGACACAGAGATCATCCAATACACAGGAGAATCTGTAAATCTGTCCTGTTCCTGTACTGACCCAAAGACCAAACCTGATGGTATAAAATGGGAACGCTTCGGTTCAGACTGGACTGAAGTATTCACTGTGACTGATGAATACAGAGGCAGAGTTGAGCAAGTTAAGAAGAACTCTCCAGAAAAATCCTCTATACGCATATCAAACCTGACTGAAACAGACCAGGGAGACTACAGGTGTGGACTCAGTGATCAATCCAGAACAATTAAACTTACAGTGAAAGGTAAATCCTCCTTCTCTGTGGCCGTGTCACGTACACAGGATAATAATAATAATAATAATAATAATAATAATAATAATAATAATAATAATAATAATAATAATAATAATATGGTACATCATACTGATATGTCTCGTTAAGAGGGTATTGCTTAACAGAACAATAATGATGAAGATGATCACACAGATATGATAGGTATGGTGATATGCTGGGTAAAATTTCAGTTCAGTGAAAGTTTATCTTTGAAAAGAAGAGCGTGTAACTTGACTGTGCAAACATTTTAAAACAGGAAACTCCTCTCCCATCCTGAACATTTATACCCTCATCCTCATTCCCATTCATCTGTTACTGGTACTTGGAGGAGGAATTACTGTCGCCTACTTTGAATATACAGGTACAGACTTATGTTACAACTACTCATCAAACTACTCATTATACACACAAACGCACATGCACACGCACACGCACACACACACACACACACACACACACACAAACACATTATTAATTAACCATGTAATAACTTATTAGAGCATGTAACTCAGTGACTAACAGCTGTTGCCTGTTCTCTTATCTCTCAGAATGGGCAAGCAGAAGGAAGAAGAACACTGAGAGACACACAGATCCTGACTGACAAAATGGAGTATAAATATATAACGGTCATGATATTAGTGTGTGTGGGTCTTTTCATGTACAGACATGTGTGAACTAATGTACTGTTCACTCTCTTTCGGTCAGTGCCTCTCTGTGTACTGTTATTACTGTAGTGGTACATAGAAACAGCACCAGAGACAAACACAAGCCATTTTGTAATTTTACAGTCTAAATACAGCTGTGATGCTTTACTATCCAAAACAGAACATTTAATTCTTTTTGTTGTCATTAATGCAAAACTGTTAGTCCACTGTTAGATGAAGTCCACACCAGACCCTGTCCTTTGTATCTTTTTCATTTATTTTAATTTATTTTGTAAGTGAAGATGTGCTGAAATAAAAGCTCAATTGTTTTATTACATTAGAAACTTCCCAAGAGTGTATTTTTATACAATAAATTCTTTCAGGATAATTGTGCCTAAAATACTGATTGTGTCATCTTGTATTTTGCGGTCAATGTTGCTATAGAATAATAAAACGTTTCCAAGTCCTATTGTTAAAGAAATAGTTAATAGTTAAAGAAATTTCAGACCTATCCTTGCTCTGACACGCATTATTTGGCTTATCAAGCGGTGTAGACGAACTTGTGAGTCGAATCAGGTGAGTTAGAGGAGGGATAGATAGTGGGTTCCCCAAGAACAGAACTGGAAACAGCGGACTAATATCTCATTCAAAGGCATTATATTGTGAGTGTTCAAATATAGAAGAATAGCGCCACCTCGTGGAACATTGGTTACTGGTTACTGTCTACGTATTCAGATTGTTTACTTTGCAGTTTGGGTTGATTGGTTTCAATTTATTTAACACAGTGGCAGTATAAAAAAAAACATTTAAAGAGCATTGAGAGATTACGGCGATTCAGCACACCATTTCAACCTCTTTTGTTGTGTTTAAAAATAAATTAATACATCTGTAAAATGGAAAATATTACTCAGTGCAATGTATTAAAATTGTGGCGGGTTCAAACACAGTAAGTCGTTATGAAAATTGTTCACAAACCGCCTTGGTCGACTGTGTTTTGTAGCAGAGGTCAGTGGAGCAGATAGTGACCTGACCATGAGTGTAACACATACGGCTACCGGTTACCACGCCCTAACCTAACCCCAGAATGTTTGGGGTTAAGTCAGTTTCACCTAACCCCAGACATTAACAAAAACGTGTTGCGGTAACGCCTACCTTTAGGGTGACTGCGTTATGTCCCTTGTCCAGTCTAAAGTCACCACAGGATATTTGTAACAGATTCCCTGAGATTCTCTTCAAACTGGATGAAACTTAGTTTGCATTAAGACCCAGCGGAGCGGCGCGATTCTCAGCTCATGCGCGGTCTCGGTCGGGCGCTCACCTGCTGAGATCGCGCAGAGAAAGAATACCGGGAAAGCATAGGAGGAGAGGGGTTGTGACGCGCTCCGCTCTGCGTCCATGCTGCCCGGCTACAACGCGGCGCGCCCCAATGACAGCAAAAGCACTACATAATCCAGCATCTTTTTTGGAATAAACGATCATTCTTGGCTTCATGATAATAAGATTGCTTTTTCACCAAGACTACGCGAATCCAGGGCTCGGGCGGATGCTAGAGACACCGCATCAACAAGAAAAGAGCTGGCAGTCCGACAGGATGAGTGACGCTGTCAGCGAACGATCATTCATTTATTACTGAATCATCATTTTAGAGCCTAATTCCCCGTTCCTTTGGATTATTTTCTATCTCACTTGCCTGTTACATTCTACACGGAGAACATTTTACATGCTTCGTTCAAAAGACGAATTTTTGTGGTGACGCGTTTCTTTGGTCGATAATCCACTGGCGGACTGAGTCGCCGTGCCGTGCTGCTTTGTGCTGAATGTAAATTATGTCCCCCTACTGTACGCTTCACGGGAAACGGGGAGCACACGTCAGCACTGTACTATCCTAAAATGAATGTGAATGACTTGAAATTGTAGCCGTCGCAACAGGGACGGGAAATCGGGAAAATTGGTCCAGTCCGTTGTTGACCCAAGACCATTGTCGGTGCAGTGTCTCTACTGAGAAGAAAATGGCCCACAGTAGAAGCATTGAGTTGGAACATTTCGATGAACGGGATAAAGCGCACCGCACGTCTCGCACCTCCGGTACAGGCTCGCAGTCCGGGTCACGGGCGAATAGCCTGGTCCCAAGCCCCGCACATAGCGCTAACTGCAGCTTCTACCGAACTCGCACTCTCCAAGCTCTTAGCTCAGAGAAACGGGCTAAGAAGGTTCGATTCTATCGAAATGGAGACCGGTACTTCAAGGGGCTGGTGTATGCGGTGTCAAGTGACCGTTTCAGGTCCTTGGATGCTTTGCTTGTGGAACTGACTCGCTCGCTCGCGGATAACTTGCACCTGCCGCAAGGTGTGCGCAACATCTACACAGTGGACGGCACTAAGAAGGTCACGAATCTAGACGAGCTATTGGAGGGTAAGGGAATTTATCGTAGCAACAATTACAGCCCAGCACTGGTCCGAGAAATCGCTTAATTACCTGGGATTGCTGTCATCACTCAGAATAAGTTAGTCATGGAGTTCAGGCTATAGCCGTTTGGATCTCGTTGTCATGCGTGACGAAAATCAACATTTGCGTTTGTAAGGATGGGTGTTCTCTTCGACCAAGATATAAAGTGCCCACTGTGCGTGACCCCTGCGAAAATGTTGTGTCATCATAGGTTAATTGACAGAGAATCTGACATTACAGATCCACAAGCTTGAGCAGTGTGTGTGTGTGTGTGTGTGTGTGTGTGTGTGTGTATGTGTGTGTGTGCGCGCGCGCGTGCGCGTGTGTTCAGAAAAATCTTTAAATTTCAATCAGTCGTGTTAATTATTGTGATCTAGAATATAATGAAAGGGCCAGGTTCACGGGAGCTTCACTGGCAGTTTAGCATTCAGATAGTTACTGCTTAACCCTGAGTCTGACCTTGTACATGACATCAGTGTTCAGTCAGCTTGGTACGTACATGTGTATTAATATTAGTGCATGAAACCACTGAGCTGAGCAGTAATTGCAGAAAGACCTTCCCTGAACAGAGGTGATACTCCAGGGATAGTCAGAGGAGTTGGCGGCTTATGCAAACTCACCTGCACTATTATCTATGATATTATAAAAAAAATAACCTACATATTCAAATACCAGGACTGCCTGTCAAGCAAGTGTTGGATTTGAATAGTAAATGTGGAGTAATCTCATCTCTTTTCCTCTCACCAACTCTCTAAGTAAGAAGTTAAATAACAGCTAATCATTTTTACAATCAAAAACAGTTAAACATTACCAATAAATCTATTAGTAAATATTATCTGAATGAAAATATTTGCTGTTCTTATCTAAAGATATTAACACAGAGTACAGCAGGCTACTGTTCTACTATAACAAACTGTCTGCTTTAGGCAATTCTACATGCTGTGCTGCATTAATGACGTTATAGACTTGTAGTGCACTTTATGAAATTTTTAAAAAGATGAATACATAGATAATAGGTGACTGCACCGGTTTGGTTCAGTACCATGGACAGCACTCTGTTCATTAAAGAAAATAATTTTGGTTCTGAAATCTGAAACATGTACATTGAAAATTAACGCTTGCTTCAGTTAGTTAAACACATCCCTCACTGACCACTACCTCAGTATATACCATCTCCTCTTGAGTTAAATGACGGTTATAAATACAGAGCAGGCTGACGCATGTTTCATCTCTTCCAATGGTGTGAAAATTCATCGGACCATTCAAAAGTATACTGAGATTAGGCAGTGACTGATTTAGAATCAGTAAATGGAGATCTCTCTTTAAGCTTTTCAGTGTTTTTTGTTTTAAAAAGTCTGTATTAATCTGTTATCATTTTACTCAAAATCTGAACACTGAGAACCAGATTTGCTCCTCGTCGTGCAGGGGTAGATTGGAGAAATGAAGGCATCAGTTTTCACCGTGAGGTGAGCATGTTAAAAACACATGGTGTGTTAAAAACACATGAGTGGTGCTGTCCTAGTTATCTGCACATCATGATGCAGATATCAGTAGTATACTCCCCTGGAGTCCTTTTCATCAACAAGGTTTTCACCCCCCAGGTTTCAGTAGTATAATTTAGATCTTTTAATAGATAGGGGCGTGTCCCTGTTATGTGCTCCTATTGCAATCAGTATGTTTTTTTTTTCCCAAAATGCAAATGACTTCTACCGCATCATAGTAGTGCTCTCATTCTCAGTGAGAAGAAGTCTATACACAGTCTGTCTTCCAATAATGAGAGAGGATCAATGAGAAAACTCACATAAGCATTAAAGCATCATGGTGGAAAGTGTATGCTCATTGGAATGAAAACCAAAGGCTGGGAGATGTTTGAATGCTCTGTGTTCAGTCAGTATCATCAAGCTATTTAAACATCTGTCCAGTGAAATAGAGTCATCGCAGGCTAATGTAATTCCCAACATTTTTAGAGGATTTTGAGATGTGTAGGTTAGTCCTGATTTTGTTAACTGACAAACTGTATTTGATGTCATGGGAGATGCTTACAGTTTTACAGGTTAGGGTCGGCTCTCAACGTGAATGGTGTGCTTTACAATTCCCTCTGTGGAAATGAGCTAATGGTTCAGTTTTGACTCAGTCCTCTTGATGTGATATTCCTGATGCTAATGCTATTATCTAACTGAAAACATTGCTATTTTTACACAGAATTATTAAGTCTACATCAAATCACATGACTGTTTATTGAAGATACCAGAGTGACACTCTGGCTGTGAAGAGACCGAGTTTGTCCTGAAGTTTTTTTGTTTTGTTTTTTTTAGCAGAAGCTGAAAAATAAGACGTTGCTAAAATGCATTTAAATCAAACAAATGTTAATGCACATCACAGAAAACTTCAATAAAATGTAACAGTGCTAAGATTTAAGGTTCATTTTCAAGACTGCAGCATAAAAACATTAATAAGACTGACACTAAATAAAAGTCCAGTCAGGTTAGTAAATTTTTAAAAAATAGCCTGATGACATGTAGAATGAAGCTGTCTCTGCGTCCCTTGGTCTTGAACCTCAGGGTCATGTCACTCCAGTCAGAAAGTAAGAGTTGGAAGAAGTCCAGGGGGTGATGGGTCAAAATCTACTACACATTGTGTCACCTCTCTCCTGGAGCAAATGTCTTAATACTTCATGGAGTGGGAGAATGGCTGCCTGCTCAGACCCGTTACCTGCCCACACCAGTTACCTGCCCACACCAGTTACCTTCCCACATCAGTTAGCTTCCCACACCAGTTACCTTCCGACCCCAGTTACCTGCCCACACCAGTTACCTGCCCACACAAGTTACCTTCCCACCCCAGTTAGCTTCCCACCCCAGTTACCTTCTGACCCCAGTTACCTGCCCACACCAGTTACCTTCCGACCCTAGTTACCTGCCAACACCAGTTACCTGCCCACCCCAGTTATCTGCCCACACCAGTTACCTGTCCAACCCAGTTACCTGCCCACCCCAGTTACCTTCCGACCCCAGTTACCTTCCCACCCCAGTTACCTGCCCATACCAGTTACCTTCCCACCCCAGTTACCTGCCCACCCCAGTTACCTGTCCACACCAGTTACCTGCCCACTCCATTTACCTGCCCACACCAGTTACCTGCCCACTCCATTTACCTGCCCACACCAGTTACCTGCCCACACCAGTTACCTTCCCACCCCAGTTACCTTCACACACCAGTTACCTTCCCACCCCAGTTACCTTCCCACACCATTTACCTGCTCACCCCGGTTACCTGTCCACACCAGTTACAGCCCAGTTATCTGCTCAGCTCAGTTATAGCCCAGATACGACCCGGAGCCTCTGCTTCACAGCATTCTCACATGTGGGGTGTGTCCAGCGTGGCAGTGCTGTCTGCAGGCTTTAGTCTTAAGTCTCTGAGATTGCTTGTATAGATGGAAAGCAAGACAGGGGCGAGAGCTCTGGAAGGCACTGTTAGATGTAATACAGACATATCATTGGCCTTTACATGCTTAGCCATATTAATAGAAGGCCCAGAGTACACCAAACGAGAGTAAGTTTCACTGTCCATAAATTAGCTGTCCCAACAAACCCTTGTATTGCATGTGTATGAGGCTCCTCTCCTCCCCTCCCCTCCCAGGTGAGAGCTACGTGTGTGCATCCAACGAACCGTACCGCAAGGTAGACTACACCAAGAACGTCAACCCTAACTGGGGTTCGCGACAGGCTTCGGCCGGACGGTTGGCTTCGGGCCAGGGTACCCAGCGGCCCTCTGGAAGTTGGGAAGCGCGTGAGAGCAGGGACTACATCAAGCCCAAACTGGTCACGGTCATCCGTAGCGGGGTCAAACCGCGCAAGGCGGTCAGGATCCTGCTCAATAAGAAGACGGCCCACTCCTTTGACCAGGTGCTCGCCGACATCACTGAGGCCATCAAACTAGACTCTGGGGCCGTCAAGAGACTTTACACGATAGATGGCAAACAGGTACGTGTGTGTGTGAGAGAGAGAAAAAAAAAGAAAGAGAGAGAGAGATTCTTTTGCTTTAGTCATTAAATAAGTGGAGACCAACATTTCAGAAGAAAGCTCATTAAACAAATGAACTGTGATTTATGTGTAGTGTGTTATGGTGTAAATGCATTCAGCTGTGTGTGTGTGTGTGTGTGTGTGTGTGTGTGTGTGTGTGTGTGTGTGTGTGTGTGTGTGTGTGCGTGCATGTGTGTTTGTTTCTGAAGTACCCAGGATAATGAGGCTTTCTTTAGATAAGACCAAAGAAAAACAATATTTGTGGGAAGCTCACAGATTGTCCTCTTGGTTTAAACTTAAGTTTAACCCTGTCATTGGTTCTAAGTATGGTCATGACTTAAAATTTTCAAAATTTCAAATGCCCTCTCTTTGAATTGTTTTGCTCTCAGTGACTGCCTTTCTGTTTCTGCCCTGGTTGCACACGCCTGAGTCAGTCCTAGTTCTGATTCTTCAGAATGAAATTTAAGCTCTGAAATGAGTGGAATGTGGACATTCTAGAATTCACCTGACAGAATACTTCACTGTCTGTTCTCCCGACTGCTTCACTACAAACTCTGTGCATTCTGTGCACAAAAGAATGGTTTCTGAAACACACAGCAGTGCTGACGCACTATTCACTTTGTGTGTTTGTGTGTGTGTGTGTTAGCGTGTGTGGTCCAACTCTCCACATTCTTATTTCACTCTATCGCACAGTGACTCTCCCCCCAAACTGGTTGCCATGGCAACTCTCTCTCTCCTTCCCCTCTTGGGTGAACCCTATGAATGCTTCAGCAAGGAGCAGGACGCTGCACAATGTGTATGTGTGTGTGTGTGTGTGTGTTTAAGGAGAAGCCCCTGGTTCATTTGTATGCCGCACACTTTTTTCTGCAGAGACAGAGGGATATCCCAAAAAGGCCTATTTGTTCTTGACTAGACAGAAATGAATGTTTGTGTCTGAGTCCTGGCTCTGCAGAATGTGGACTGTCACAGCAACTGGACGCAATCTCTCAGTCCAATCCTCGCCCCTTTTTTTGTGGCGAATTAAATTTACATTTCTTTCTAATAGGCTTCCTCTCTGTTGAGTAGCACTGGGAGAAAGGCATGCTAAAATCCATATTAGAGATACATGTTTCACATTGTTAAATGACCTCCCTACTTGCTTATTTTCCTCTGTGGCCAAAGCACTAATGGAGTGGGGTAAAAGCAAAGGCAAGGTCAGTTCTGTGAGAGGCCACATTCACACTTTCCCAGCTGTGATATATCTGGTTAATCCAGTGAAATGTGAAAAAGTAATTATTAAAGTCCTCATATTGTGTGTATTTGTATATACATTTGAATTATTCTCTATATTTGACCCAAATATTATCTTTCCATATCTGCTTGCATTTGTGTGTGCATGTGAAAGAAAGATGAAGATTGCGTGTTTTTGTACGTGTGTGTGTGTATGTGTGTGTGAGAGAGAGAGAGAGAGAGAGAGAAAGATACATAATTGTCAGCCGTATAGCAATGCAGTAATAGTAGCAAGTGTGTTGCTGTGAGCGGTATTTAGTGTTTGCTCCGGCAGTCCATTAAATACATGCTTCCAAACAGGAAGAGGAAAAATTCTATCGTCATGGTGATAAACCCATTTTAGTTCAGTCATTTGCAGTCGTACCAGATACCTCCTGCAATTACTTCAAAACCACAACAATCCAACATGACTGCATGGCAATGTGAATGTTTCGTAGATATTACAAGCTTTTGTAGCCACTGACTGGGAAAAACAATATGTTTGATGATTTAAAAGCATTTGTATGATTACTTTTAGATTCACCTTCACTTTTCCATGTATGTACATGTGCTTAATATTCTTTTCTGTGTGAGTCTTCATTCAAATCTGCAGTAATGTTTTACTATATTGAAGCATATACACGCATTAACATGTAAGTGTATGTATATACGTGTATGTGTGTGTGACTCTGTGTGACGTTATCTTTAGATTACCAGTCTGCAGGATTTCTTCGGCGATGATGATGTGTTTATCGCGTGTGGGCTGGAGAAGTTCCGCTACGCTCAGGACGATGCTGCTCTCGGACACACCGGCAAAGCAGCTGCCTCCTTCGTCAGTGGTAAGCGCGCACACACACACACACACACACACACACACACACTGAGTGAGGAGGAAAAACATACTGCAAGCTGTTACTGCTTCAGGACTTAATAAAGCTCAGTACGTGTCATGTCCCCAGTGCTGATTTGATTTGAAGTTTTATCACTTCCCAGAAAAAAAAATAAAATAAAAAAAAACAAGTCTAGCTTTGCTTAGCTGGATATTACATTAGTTCAGTTTCTCAATCTCTCTTTTGTGTATCAGAGTGTAAGAAGAAATCTGCTCGCTCATCTGCTCCTGTCAAATCTATTCCACCCAGAAGCTCCTCCCTCCTCAGGACCAAGTCTCCTGTTTCAGGTACACAGGGTTTATCTGTTTTCATTCTTACTTCAGTTACAGAGGGTTGGTTTTGTTTCTTTACCTTACACCAGTTTAGACACATTTAATATGTTTCAGTGAAGGGTGCAGTTCTGTTGCGCCTACAGAACCGATTTCTGTGTATCTGAGGTACATAATGAAATGAATGTTACGTTGCTGATTGGTGTTGTTCTTTGCTCTTTTTTAGCCAGCGATGAGGCACTTGATATCCAACCCACCATTAGGTCGACAAAGTCCCCATCCAGCCCAGGAAGCCAACGCAGCCTTAAGGTGAGAGAAGGAGAGAGAGAGAGAGAAATAGAGAGAAAGAGACGGTGACATGGACAGATTGTTGTGTGTGTGTGTGTGTGTGTTTGTTATAGAAGTTTAATTTTTTGTTGACAGATCTCAGCTCGTCATCCTTCCCCATCACCTCCCCCCTCTGGCGACATGAACGGAGCAGACGATCTGAGCCTGGAGGGTAGGGCATGCATGTACACACACACCCACACACACACACACACACACACACTCCCTCTCTCTCTCTCTCTCTCTCTCTCTCTCTCATACATATACGCATAAACACACACACACAAACATTACACGCAGTTTTAATTTTGTAAAACCCACATATGCATTCATACACATTTAATACAAATTAAATACACACACCATCACTTACACACAGGTTAGATATGTACCATATGTGTGCGCTCACACACACATATTCTGTGCACGTGAAACCTACACACGTGTACTGACCCATCATTTCACAGGTTGGCACATATGGAAGCCTGCCATCCAGCTTCATCTCCACTCCATCTCCAAAGTGTGTGTGTGTGTGTGTATGAGTGTGTGCGTGTGTGTGTGTGTGTGTGTGTGTGTGTGTGTGTGTGTTTGCGTGCATACGTATGTGCCAAAGGCGAGAAGTTGTGGTTTTTAAACAGAACATTTTTAGGTATTCACTTGAACATATTTTGGTTGATTCTGAGGAAGTTCTGTTTAAAAAATCTCTTTGCAGATTTTTCTGCCTAGTTATCTGGCAGAGGATGTTTTTTTTTAAGTAAACAGTCTTGGTTCTCTGTCAACTTCCTTTCAACCTTTTCCTCACCTCTGCCAGGCATGTCCAGAAAGCTCAATTTTGGTCTCATTTGACTCTCATGTGACAGTTACAGCTGGCTCCAATCATATTCCAGCACATAGCTCATTATCTGTGTTCATTTTATATGGCCTTCTGGGTCTTTATACCATATGTATACACACACATGCTGTGTGAACACACGCAAACATATTGTATTCATATGTCTGACCCTCTCCATCTGTCCATACATCCGTTTCATCACCCCATACACACTTCCCTCTCTCCTTTTCCTAAATCATTCCTTTCTTCAGCAGTTAACGGGAACAAGTTCCAGTCTGCCTCCATCATTACAGACAAGTACAGGGTGGGGAAGGTCATTGGAGACGGAAACTTTGCTGTTGTTAAGGAGTGTGTGGAGAGGTGAGGGCAAGTGTGCAAGTGCGTACGCACATACACACACTGTGGCCATAGATTTGAATATCTAAGTGTTTTAAAGTTTTAAAAATTACTCCTTCAACATTCTCATTCTGTGTTTGTGTTTCTAGGTCTACAGGACAGGAATATGCTCTGAAAATCATCGATAAGGCAAAATGCAGTGGAAAGGTCAAACATAAGTATCAAATGTCATTCAGAATCATGGCTTTTTGACCTGAATTTACACGTATGTCTGATGAATTCATTTTCATCAGAGCACTATAATTGTAATTCAGAACACTAAGATTATTATTTCTCTGTATGAATAAGACAATGTTACAGTTGTGTTACAATACTGTAATTCAGACATGCCATTAATGCTTTTGTTTGATTGGTGGATTGCTGTGTGTAGGAACACCTGATAGCCAATGAGGTGGCGATACTGCGCAGGGTCCGGCATCCCAGCATCATTATGCTGATAGAGGAAGTGGACACACCCACAGAGCTTTACTTGGTCATGGAGCTTGTTAAGGTGCAGTTGTAATAATTAGGTTTTGATTTTTTTTAAATATAAAATACATTCAAATAAATATTTTATTAGAATTGCAACTAAGTGTGTCTGTATATGCGTTTAGGGTGGAGATCTGTTTGATGCTATCACCTCTTCTACTAAGTACACAGAGAGAGATGCCAGCGCTATGGTGTTTAACCTGACAGGAGCTCTCAAATACCTGCACAGAATGAGTATTGTCCACAGAGACATCAAACCCGAGAACCTACTGGTACACACATGCCATTTACACATTGTCCACAAATTTAATAAGCTATCTACACACACACACACAAACACAATGCCAACGTTGTCTATGTCAAACCTCAAAATTTGCTTGCGCTGACACATACACCCTATTCATGTATCATCACTATAACAGTAACACACAGAGAGAAAATGAATAGGTGGAGTGTTCCTCTAGAGCTTATCTGCCTCTCTCTCTATCTAGGTGTGTGAATACCCTGATGGTACCAAGTCTCTTAAACTAGGAGACTTTGGGCTGGCCACAGTGGTAGAGGGGCCACTCTATACCGTCTGTGGGACACCCACGTACGTCGCTCCTGAGATCATTGCTGAGACTGGGTAAGCTCCTCTCTGCATCTGTGTGTGTGTCGGTCATGTCTGTGATGGTATGGGATTAAAGTAGATGTCCGAGGGCTAATCTAGCTCCGTTTATTTCCTCTGACTTTTGTGTGCCTTACTTTGAAGGCGGATATCTTGGCCGGAGCTTAACTTGGTATAATCTCCACTGCGTGTATGTGTGTCTGCAATTAAAGACTTAAAGAGGGACATTAGGGCTTTGAGACTAACGTGTTCCTGTGTATTTATTTTGATGCCTGTGTCTGTGTGTGTGTGTGCATGTGTAGGTATGGGCTGAAAGTGGATATTTGGGCGGCAGGAGTAATCACATACATACTCCTGTGTGGTTTTCCTCCATTCCGGAGCGAGAGAAACCAGCAGGAGGAACTGTTTGAGCAGATCTTACTGGGAAGACTGGAATTTCCCTCCCCTTACTGGGACAACATCAGCGCTTCTGCTAAGGTCTGTAGCAGGCCATCTTCATGCTGGCAAACTACCACTGCTTACAGACTACAGCGTTTCTTAATAAAAGAATCACAGCACATTAACGATCTGTATCACATCATAGATGAATGGTCCTATTATGGCTAACAGGAGCATAGCACACTTTCCTAGCAAAATCAAAATATAAACAAGATGTTAATAATAGTTGGACAGCTGAGTTTCATCATTCAGGAAGCTAATTGGTCAAACAAGGCTACGTGTTGTACTCATTAAGCACTGGTTAAGTTCATTAAGTAATTGGTTAAATGGAGTCACTTGTGTTCTGTTTGCAGGATTTGATTAGTAAGATGCTGCAGGTGAATGTTGGAGCTCGTTACACGGCAGAAGAAGTCCTCTCTCACCCTTGGGTGCTGGTAAGGGCATCATTTCAGTGTAGTCAGTCAAGGACCATTTTGTGATGCTGGTTGCATAAATGTAGCATTAGGTGTATGAGCTGATTGGTTTTTATTAAGAAATGAACAAGTGGTTTTGTATAGTATGTATACAGTGTGTGTATATATGTTTTGCATATGTGAATGTATGTTTGTGTGAAGGATGATGCAGCAATGGAGAATAATTTGATTTGTGAGACGAGAGACGCGCTGGAAAAAGAACATTCACAAAGCAGCACTGCAGCAGAGGCACAGGTAACACACACACACACACACACACACACACACACACACCCACACACACACACACACACACACACACACACAAAGCAGAATACAGGTAACTTTTAACAGGACTTCCATGCAAAACAGCAGCAGCACTCAAGTTTAAGATACAGTTTGCAGAGAAAGGAAAGAGACTTTTATTTTGGTGTAACTCTTTCCTTTGTCAATCCAGTGAGCTGTGACCTGGAGTGCTCTGTCCTTTGCGTTTCTTAGATAGATCTTTTTAAAGGTCACCTTCACACTGCATATGTTCATATACAATAGTTGCCTTTGCCATTAAACATTTTTTTCCTCTATTAGACAGCTAAGCTGAAACATATTTGGTATGAACATTTTGCGTAAAACAGAAAGCAGTACAATTTAAAATCCGTTTTTTTTTCTACCTTCCTCCCTCTGTGTGCCCTACCTCAGTCTGACCAGGATCATGACAGCGGTAAGACTTTTACAGCCTGTTTGCTCAAATTATCAACAGCTGGATGATTTTTTTTAGTTATTTTAATCTTTAATTTGGCTTCTGAATGAATCTAGAATGACTTCAGAGACCTTCCTGAGAACCAGGTTGGATGAGTGTAGATAGTAACGTGTGGTGTTAGTTAAGGAGCTGACCAGTCTAATGAGGATTATAGGACTGCTTATGTATGATCTTGTACAGGATACATGTTTGTGTCTCTAATACAGTTTTTTTGTATGTAACCTGTGGGTTTGTCCTTCTGCAGAACTGAGCTGAAAATCCTCAGAGAGTGCACCTGATGAAAGAGCAGAACAAGGGCCCAGCTAGCTGAGCTAACGCTATTCAAGGCATACCAGGCAACACCAAGCTATGCCCAGTTCCAACAGGCCAAACTCCACCCCAAATACTCTACAACAGACCTACCTGTACTTCCTCTGCTCTCTTCTACTACTTCCTCTCTGTCTCTCTTCTTCTTCCCCCTGCTCTTTTTTCCTAAAACTTTCCGTCTTCTCCCGGTCTCTCTTGGTCTGTATTCTGCATGCAGAGGTTCCAACTTAACCAGCGACCTCAGCTCCTTCTGCACTGTGCCCTTAGATACACCTCTCTCTTTCTCTCTCTCTCCCTCTCTCTCTTCTGTAAATACAATGTTTGTGTCAATGTGAAAACTTTGGTGTCCCAGAAGTGTCTGATGAAACAGTAGATCACCTCCATCAATCATTCCATTTTTTAGAGTGATTGATTTTAAAATAGCCTGTCTTAAATTAGAAAATGTCAAGCGTTATGCCTAAATGCATTGGAATCTGTTTGTGTGTGTATGTGTGTGTGTTTGTGTGTGTGCATGTGTGTGTGTGTGTGTGTGTGTGTGCATGTGTGTAAGAGCGAGATGTGAATATGAGCGCCCTGGTGTCTGTGATCTACAGATAGAGAAACTTGTAAGAGTCAACACAGTGAGGTTGATATGTTTACTAGTGAACTTTTTTTTAATTTATTTTCAGTGAGGCCGTGCTTGTTTGAGAACCCTAGTAGTCTTAACATTTGCTTTACACCAAAATAAGTTCAGCCTTCAACAGGAGGAACAGGAGAGGAGAACGCTGGAAATGTGTGTGCGTGTGTATGTGTGTACGTTTTCTCATTTGTTTCATTTCCCTGTAGATAACCTGTTCATTTGTACCGGGGAAGGAACATTTGAATGGCATGGAATGTTGGTTTGTTTTGAAACTGTCATGGTATTAACTTTTGTACTGTGAGTATTTTGGGCCAAAAGCTTTGTCCCTCAATATTGTAATCATGGTGTTCTTTTCTTTTTTTTTCCCTTTCATTTTGTATTGTAACAATACATCCGAAGTACCTGAATAAACCCAGAGAACATTCTCTGCGTCCGCACCTTAGGCCTGTCTTTGGGTTGTCATAATAACACAGACACAACTACTCATGCCTGATTGGAGAACAATTAAGTTAAACAAATCATTAAGAGGAAGCAAAAGCTGTGCAGGAGAGAACTACTCCACCCTCAGCACATAACATCCAGAGGAACATCTCAGAGTTTACTGTATCATTACAATTGTACTTTGGCTCAAAACCATGGGGGGGGGACTTCATCTAAACTGGCCTGAGTGAAATAACAGTGTTAAACAGTAAAACAGAGCCCAACCAGGAGTGATAATCATACAGGGACACATTATTACATTTCCTGTAGTGAATTGGCAGCACCTGCAGTCCTGCTTCCAAATATCATGTGAGTGGTGGGGAACAGCCTGATATGAGAGAGTTTTCTTAAAAAGTGGGTCAGTCAGATCTCCAGTCCGCCACATGTGTCATCTGACAGCCCTGCACCTGGTGCTACGGACAAGGCCAAGGAGGACGAGAAGCAAAAAGAATGGGACCAATGGGATGAGTGAGTGGAATGAAAGCTTTACCCGCAGTTAGAGTTGGAAAAAAAAAATGATAAAACGCTGTTGTCAGGGTGACTGACAAGGGTCTATTGAAACAGTCGGTTTGAAAAAAAAAAGGACATGACATTGTTCAAAAGGGGCCAGCTCCCAGCCCATTGGTGGTGTTGAAGCGATTATTGACAGTAATGTCAAATCCTGGAAAGTGTATGGTAGAGATTGGCAAATGGGTGTGAGAAAAACACAGCGTTTCCCTTTGTGTTGTCTCAGAGCTCACTGAGGCAATTCAGCTTTCAGCTGTAGGTCACAGTCAGTAGTTTTTAAACAGTGCAGTCGAGACCTGATTTTCCCACGCTCAGTTTTTTTTTCTTTCCTTGCTTTTCTTATCACTGTGAGAAGCAAACTTAGTTTACTGTGAGTATTAACAATGAACTATTATCAACATTGAAATCATAGCAAAAATTTCCTTTTGGGCTCTCTGGCGCTTCCTGCTGCTGAGTCTGAGAGCCTGCCCTTGGCTAATACTCTCTCTGAGTTGTGTTATACTGCACAATATACTGGGTAAGTACATGAAGGTTTATTTTGTGAATATCTGTTTAGTTTATTTTAAAGATTATGCATATACCATTTCAAAAGAGCAGAGATGCTCTCCGAGAAAATTTGCTGGCACATATTGAAAATACTGAATCTGTTTTATTTGGATTAAAAAGTACCTGTAATTACAAGTTTCAAATGGTAATGGAAATGTATAAATCTGACAGACACATAGCTAACTGACTCTAAACACTAAACACTGAGTTTATTACACACAACCTGTTATTGGTCACATTTCAGATGCACACAGAGCACCCAATGCTTTCCTCACACACTGTAAACATCACAACCAGTCGTTTCACAGCTAGGTTTTTCGGCTCAGGGGTCTTGGAGCACTTGGACATAACTTTTAGGAACTAGTCCTCGTTTTCCGCCAAATACACCACAGAACCACTCGTCATTCACCTCCTCCAGAGCACACACTATATCTCCCACCTAAACAAACAAACAAAGAAAAGTAACACACACATACACTCATAAATGTACCAATTAACCACAAACTGGTTTCACTACAGTTCCCATTAGCCAATCAGAAAACAGTCTGGCATTCTGAGGCCTGGCACACATACCTTTAAAAGCAGTTCATCGTCACTCTCAGGAGAGAAGTCAAACAGAGCTCTGGCCTGTTTCCCCACACTGCCTGGAGACTCTGCAGGGAGGAGGGTTACGCTGTGTTAGGGGCAGACGGCTAACAAAAATGCACACATTCTCCTTCACCCCACACACTGTGAGTGTGTCAGGGTACATTCATCGCAGAGCACAAGATGTCAGGGAGAAGAGTCACTAGCGTATGTGTATTTGAACCAAACATACACACAGTAATTGTGAGCATAAACAAACCTGTATGGCTTCGAGCTACTGGTGTCGTCTCTCCCTCTCATGTACTAGTTCTAAGTTAAGTCATTTAGCGATCTGTGCATACTTTTCAGATGTAGTCATGGTTACAAAACTGATAAGATCACACATTCCTTTAATTCTTAAGTTGTACATACCTGAGGATTCCAGAGGTTCCCCAGGCAAAGGTGGGAGGTCCTCAACTATCTGTACAAAGTTCAAAGGGAATATTCCAGAATGTCCATTCAGGCTGCCCCGCCCCCACTCCTCATTGACATATTCAGTGAGCATTATGACATCGCCCTCACTGAATGACAATTCCTCCTCCTCTCCCTCAAACTTAAAACGAGCTACACACCTGGAGAGACGGAAACACAGAGAGACAGAGAGAAAGAGAAAAAGAGAAAGAAAAAGCGAGAGAGAGAGAGAGAGAGAGAGAGAGAGAGTAAATGCATAAAACTGTGAGAGGTTGAAATGAGAGACTGGAAAAAATAAGCAAATTACATCATGTCTGATTCTGATAGCGTCATATTTACACTGTAAAGCTGAACTTCCATTAATCACTCACTTGCCAGTCTTCTGTTCTTTCTCTTTCTGTTCCTTATCAGCAGCCAAGTCTGACTTCAACTGATGAAAAATAAAACAAGGAGAAGATTCATAGTTTGAGATTATTGTGAGATAACTGGCAAACTAGTGTGAACTGATATTGTGCAGTTTGACCACAGTAAGCATGTGTTACCTGGTTTGTAGGTTCACTGAGGTCATCAGGCTCAGGGGTCATGACCTTGACAGGTGACACTTGAGACTGACCACTCAGCTTCTCTGATGGGCTCTGAGAACTCTGTATATCAGTCTGAGCAGGTTTATGAGTCTGTATGTCCTCTAAAAGAAGTATGTCCTTCTCCTGTGGAGAAAGATTTTTAGTATAGCATGACATGATCCTGCACCTTAGTTAGTGTGTATACCTATGTATGGGTTTGTCTGTGTGTGTTGGTGAGTGTGTTTATGTGTCTTTTTGTGTTTGTGTGTATGAGTGAATACGTGTGTGTGTATTTTTCCACTCACCTGAAGGGAGCATACTTTTGACTCTTTGCTCATTTGAGTTTGTTTTCTCGTCTCTTTTGGTCCGTGTATGACTTCGATCTGGAATACGCACACACGCACGCACACACACATGCGCACACACACACACAAGCACACGCAGCCACAAATAAGCAGAGTATAAAAGTTAATTTTAACACTAATAATATCTGTATGTCTCTAACTGATCGTTTCCACATGTAAGATACATGGAAACGCACTCATATGCAAAGTGTATTAGGACATGTCAAACAAGCACTGTTCTTCCTTTAGCGATGGTAACAGAAACTTAGCAACTGTAAATAATCTACTCATTACAGGGTAGATCTTGAAGCAGGGGTGTCCAGGTTTGGGCCGTGGTGGCAAAGGTGGTCCTTTTTTTGGTGTCCTCTGACTCGGGACCTGACTGGCTACAGCAGAGGTGGGCAAAGAGCCTGCTGGTTTGGTGAGTTTGATGGGAGGTGGACGGAGAGGAAGGAATCTTCCATCACTAGGTCTGAGAGAGAGAGAGAGAGAGAGGGAGAGAGAGAGAGAAAGAGAGAGAGGGAGAGGAAGAGACAGAGAGAGAAAGAGATGGAGACAGAGAGAGAGAGATGGAGAGAGACTGTCTCTGGTATTTGTATATTGAGCATAGCTAATAGAAGGAAGGCTGAAATTTGACCTACCTAGCTGGGAGTGAAGGCAACGGAGAGTTCCCTCTGCCAGCAGGAAACTGTGTAAAACCAGACACAGCGCAGCACTGAACCATCTACCCATACTCACACACATGAAGACAACACGACAACACCCAAAGGCGAAAAACACCCATTCACACTGTAGCAGCCATTAAAACAAAACTAAAACATAAACCTTTCATCCGTCAAGAGCAGAAGAGTTTATATTAACTGAAAGGAATTGTGAGTCATACTAATCATGCAGAGATATGGGAGCCATATCAGATTTAGCTGTGACCAACAGACGTGATAACAACACCACATCAAACGTTAGGCCTCCCTGTTTTGACTGCAAACAGGACACATCTAAACATCCCAGTTTCAGGAGTAATGCCATCATTACTATTGAAACACAGCGGTAGATGAGATGTCTCGCCACACAAGCACTCTGAACGTGTTCTGTAATTACCTGTGGAGAGGCTCTGGAGAGGGGTGGGGTTTTCTTCTGGTTTGCTGGTAATGGTGGTGGGGGTGTCAGTCTGGACAGGCCAGGTGAGCCTAAGAGAGACCATAGTGCACATCTTCACTGGGTTTCTCAATGGATTATAAATATTATGTTAAACCTCAATCCCAATCAAAACCGCCTGTGGACGCAGCTTCACAAAATACAAGAGAATACAATACAAATCCACTAAGGACAGAAATTAGTAATCTGTTGTGTCAAAAGAAATCAGTCAAAAATCAGTTATAATCCAGGAATCAATACAGTGGCATACTGATGTTTAAGATAAAGCGTCCAATTATAATATCCCAACTTTTGTTTACTGAAATCTTTTCTTGAGTAAATGACAAAATAAATATGAACAAACAAGTACTCCATCCACACAAATACATACATATGAATGAAGACACACATATACAAAAATATGCCACAGTTCAATAATTCCTCTAATTGTTGTATTGTAACAAATTACTTCTCAGTGGCATTTTGCGGCTTAATGCGGCTTAAGTGATTGGAAAATTCACACTCTCAGTCCAATTAAAGTAAACAGTCAAACACACTTAGACTAAGAGTCATCTAACTCTCTTTCTCTCTCGGACGCAAACACACACACTCACGTTTTCCACTATCACTGGGAGCTGATGTCACTGGTGTTGGCTTCACAGAAGCTGCCAGAGGTTTGACAGTCCCAGACTGGCCATCTGATTTTCTCCTTCCTGGACTGCTCTCTCTGAAGTGGGCCAGCTTACTGGTCCCAGTCTGCAGTAAAGCATCAGAGCTGCTATTCCCAATAGGGCTGGATTTGCTCATGTCTGTGGAATGTCTCACAGGCAGTGCTGCTGTTTGCTGGCCAGGAACAGAGTCCCGAGTCTGGGGAGAGAGACAGCCTAGACGTGCCGCTGGCGGAGGTCTGGATGGACGAGGGAGCGGAGTGGTTTCCATTTGCCTCCCCTCTGGAACATTCTGAGGGCTCGCAATGGATTTTCTGGGGGGAGGGGGCCGGGGTGCTGGAACAGGACCTTTCATTGTCTCTCCAGCAGGACTCAATTCCTGATTTAGTCCTGTTGTTAACTTTCCAATCTCCTTCATGGAGGGTTTTGGAGCAAGAACTGGTTTGGGCTGCAGGGTTCTAGGCTGTGCTACTGGTTCGCTACATAATTCTTTGGATTCAGTTTCAGTGCTCTCACTGTTTGGCAAAACCGCAGGCTGGAAGGACATATCCTCCGCCTCTTCCTCATCGTCTTGCTCCTCTTCCTCACTTGTCTCCATTTGGTTGCCTCTGCCACCCTGGTCACCTTGGTAACACTGGTCATCTGAGCCAAAGACCTCAAGCAGATCCTGTAAATATTTATTGGGTGAAACATCTGAATTGTCACTGAAGCCAGCAAACAAGTTCTCTGTGCCGTCATCTTTCAGACGCACCAAAGTCTGAACTTTCACCTCCCTCGGGATTGGATGATCTGAGTTCTGTGCACTTTGCTCTCTGGTGATCGGCTGCAAGTTGGCTTTGGAGCGGGGGCGCGGTTTGGGACGTTTGGGCACCTCCTCTACAGCACAGGGAGATGGAGAACTATGGGAGGCGAGTGCAGAGTCAATGAGTGTGGGATTATTGGGCGGGGAGTTAATACTGTCACCACTCCAGGGGTCCATCTGAGCTCCACACGGCTCAGATAGCGGGCTAGTCAAGATGTCACAGTTCAGCTCTGACTGGAGTGTGTTTGTCTGAGTGTGTGTGCCGATGGGAAGCCGTGGCTCGTCGAGTTCGATAAGGGATTGAGTGTCTGCGGCCTCGGCTGGAGCGCGTGTCAGAGGGAGAGAGGGTCTAGGGGGTTTCGATGGCCTACGAGCTGGGGAAAAAGACAAACAAAGAAGGAAAATTCCAGTCAGTTCTCCTCAGTTCTTCATTCATCTACATTCTCTTCTTTCAATCACAAATCTACACACCTTTTCATTACTGAGAAGCTCTTTGTAGCTCTTAGATCACAGCCCAATTTCAGGTCCAAGTTAAGCAAATGTGAAATGGAGAAAATGACCAGCATCATTTCAAACATAAAGTTACAACAGGCTAACAGGGGCCTGAAGATAGAAAGAGAGTCAGCTCTTACCCATAGATCCTCCAGTGGGGCCTTGGCCAGTGGATTTTGGCCCTGCGGAGTGAGTATCCGTCTGGGTGGCGATGGTGGAGATGGAGCGTTGAGATGCGAGGGATGGGACAGAAGAGTGGAGGTCCTGCTCACGACTCTTCTCTCTCAGAACCTGCTCATAAGAGGGTGGAGGGAGCTGGGGTGGGGGGTGGGGCAAGGGGAGACAATTAAATAATTTTTTTTACTGATGGACAGAAGAACAGACATTGAAAAGACAGCAGGACCAATATATAAATAACAGATCAACAGTTCCACAAGTAGACAGAGAAATAAGTCAAAATACTGGGCTACAGAGTGGTGTTTTTATTCATAAAAATAGTCAGGATTAGAGTATTATGTTCTGAACTGCCTTAATTGGACAGGGCTCTGAACCCAGCTCTGGTATTTTAGAGAGGGGTGTGGCAAATGGGTGCTCTACCTGTATGGTTGGTGGCATGCCAGCTGACCAGGATGGAGGGGCAGGTGGTGGAGGTGGGGGAAATCCCCCAGAAGCTCCAGGAAACCAGGAGTTGGGCACCAGAGGCTCAGCAGAGAGGACAGTTATCTCTGGACGCCTGCAGCAAAACACTGACCGTGAGACAAAACTAAAAGTACCCAACAACGGTATCAGTTGAGTGCCCAGTTACCCAGTGTATTATCTTAGACAGCATCTTTTCTCAAGCACCAATTTAGCAGTTTTGCTGACTGAAAAATATTCACCGCTTCTCCATAGAGATTTTTACCAAATAGTATGATTTTTCTGCAATGGCCTCATCTTGTGGTACTAAGTTATATTTCAGGCTTCCAACTCTTTTTTTTTTTTTTTGAACACAAATCACTGTGGTCATTTGCATCTCTTGGAAATTGTTGATTGATTGCAGATGTTGCCAGGAAACACATAAACACTGCAGGGATGTCTGGGGGTGGTGTTATGAAGGATGGGTTAATGATTATAAGAGCTGTACTCAGTATGAGTTACTGTCTACACCTCTCTAGAGAATTTCACCCATCATATATTCATGATCAGTTATGTTAATGATTTGTGTTTTATGGGCACTCTTTATGTCCTGAATGCTGATAGGTCATGGAGCGTTCCAGGTTTTCATGTCTCCTTCCAAATAACTTTCTTTCCACCTTCATATCATGAGTATTGAGGGTGTGTGTATGTGTGTGTCTGTGCATGTGTGTGTGTGTGTGTGTGTGTGTGTGTGTTACACTGGGCCAAAACAAAAGACCCACCTTCGATCTCGCTGATCACTATGGACGCCTGTTCTTACTGATGCTGTGAGATTTTTAAAATAACAAATAATTTAAAATAATCAAATGACACAAACACTTATTATAAAATGTGAACATCGAATACATATCATTACTTATCCAAAAAGGAAAAAAATGCTCACTTCTCTTAATAGCAGCTCTAATGGAAGAAAGTGCTCCTTGCCTGAAACAGCACAAAGAGAGAGAAAGAGAGAGAGTGTGAGAGAGTGTGAGAGACAGAGAGAGAGAGAGAAAGAGAGAGAGAGCAAGAGAGAGGTAGGGTTACTCATGACTCAATGTTGTTTTTCCATCTTTGCTGCATATTTGGGCCCATGAGTGCATGATTCAGATTAGAAGGTTTTTTTCTTCAGGAACTCAAAATCCCAGTCTGAACTCTATGTGTTGGTCCTTTCTGAAAACTATGTGGATTAGTAAAATTTTTTAATAACTCTTGACAACATTCTAGTCAAATATGACCATTACTGTGATGAACACTTTTTGAGTAAACAAAGCACATGAAATATCTCTATAATTCTAGCACATGAAATCAGATCTCTAAAGTTTAGCCAAACTCATTGAATAAACAGATGGGAGAAATTACTATAATTCAGTTCAACAAATTCCTGGGAAAAAATGAGAGAAAAGGGAGGAGAAAGAAAGAAAGAAAGAAAGAAAGAAAGAAAGAAAGAAAGAAAGAAAGAAAAGCTTACATCTTGAACACAAAGGGTTTGCACTATGTACAACATTCACATGCAGGTCTTTTCTCAAAACACACTACAAAAAAAGGAAACACCAAAATCTATGGTTTTACTAGGGCTCTGTGCTGCTTTAGTTTTAGTTCAGAATCTAAACAGCTTTAGTGTGTTCTTATACATTCTACACAGGCTGGTCGTTTTGCCGTTGGCAGATGAAAACGCTGTCACTAACACCACTCTACAATGTCTCATAAGTATTACCTGGGTTGAAATGTGGTGACTGAGATGAGCATGTCTAATGGTGCAGCCTTCGTGGCTTTAATGTCCATCTCACTATCTAGTGTCCACTCATGTCTTGTGGATGGACACCATGATGACATTGGGAGTGATCTTATCTAGGTTGACAAGATGACCATACAAAGGAGCTTGACATGTTTTGGTGTTTACCCTGCCTTCTACAGAACTGTGCAGACCTAAACCACACTCTAAAACACACTCCACATTACCCCAAGTTGGAAATTCAGCCATCCACACTACAAATGTCTTTCCTAGCGCACTGAACATCACTCATCCATTTAACCTGCTGAAAACAGGACTAAGAATGGCTCATCTGACCATATAAACTCATTATTTACATCAACTCGGTCTCAAACATACATTTTCAGCCAAAATAAAGGGTTTATGCACTGCAATCCCATCATAGTGTCCCTCTCTGTGAAAATCCTGAAAGACGGTCCCTCATTAAACCATCTGCTTGCGTCCTAGACTCACACTGACAGTCATCTGATTAAGGATTATTTGTCTTTTTTGGCCTTTCAGTTCAAACCAATACATGAATGTCACAGTCAAGGAGTATGCGCTGACTCTAGTTGATGATCTCCATACCAACATCATCAATCACCACCAACAGGATGATTTTTGCTTAATCAGTCCCAAAAAACCACACCTGCTTTCAATATACTTTGCTCCCTCATTTACAAATGTGCTTCTTTGACAGTTTTGACAGTTACTTATATGTCTTAGTCAAACAAGCTTAAAGAAACTGCAAGCAATGTAAACCTAAAGGAAACAGGCATTGTCAAGACTAAATACTCAGTATGTTTAAAGTACATCTATTACTGCCTGTGTAAGAAATGTCAACAAGATAAACACAGAACTGTTTTAAACAGCAAACCTGTTTTTCTATCGTTCCCTCTCTAGCTTCTCTAGCTTCCCTAGATGCTTTATCTCACTTCCTTCCCAACCTTCCTAAAAGCTTATTTTAAAGAGTGGAATTTTGCTCTTACCCAGACTGGCGTTGCTCCGGCTTGTTCCTCTCAGGTCGTTCTGTAAACATGAACAGACAAACCAAGATATCAGAATCTTCATTCACTCTCTGCCTCAGTCCAAAATAACACACTGAACTACAAGTTTCATCACACACAGACACACACACACACACACACACATCACCAACAGGCACTCCCCTGTTTCTAAAATTTACCTCACTAGATGTAATGTGGAAATAATGACCAGTCTCTGCCCTCAGAAAAAAAAAAACCCACACACACACCCACACACACACCCCTCCTAGAGGCCTAACTCTCTTCACTTTGAGTTCAGGGCTGAATATACTGTTACTGACACTAGTTCTTAGTTACCCACACTATACTGTTTTTGGACTGCTCCATAAGTACAAAGACTAAATATTTAGAAACACCATTCATTCAGCAATAGATATTATTGTATTATTACATTGTAGATCCTGAATAGATTCCCTTCATGACCTACAAACTTGACTGAAAACTCTTGTTTCCTCAGACAAATCAGGAAAAATCAGTGACTGTTACTGATGTGACTGGAACATTCTTTTAGCTAGATACTGGGATCAGACCCAAATCCTCAGAAAAGGGTGTGTGTCAGAAAGAGAGAGAGAGAGGGAGAGAGAGAGAGAGAGAGAGAGAGAGAGAGAGAGAGAGAGAGGGAGAGAGAGAAGCCATGAGGCTCTCTATCACTAAGCTTTTGTTTGGGAACCAAAGCAGTAATTTACCACCTCACACACACTGTGTGTGGGAGAGAGAGAGAAATAGAATGAAAGAGAGAGAGAGAGCACAAGAGAGACTGGAAGAGATAGGGAGCGGGGAAAACCAGTAGAATAACTGGCAACATCATCAGTATTATATAGATCATTATTTATACCAGAATAACAATTACATACACATCTAACGTCGTGATGGTTCAGACAATAAAACATTTTAAATGACCAGCAGCTGTCAGCAGGGGATTTCAGAAGAATCCCTGTGCCATGTGGAGCACTCCTCTTTGTGGGAGAACATTTTTAACAACAAATCTTGCAGCCTGTCGCTCAGTGCCTATAAATCAGTGGGAGTATGTTAAGAATGTGGTGGGAATTAAACAACGAGGATCTATTTTGGCCCGAGCTAAAACACAGGTTTGGGTTCTGCTCTCTGTGGTTAAGATTACTTCACAGAAAATAAAGACTAATCCCTGCTCATATGCTGAGGGCCACAACTCTCTCTTAGTGACTGTGAATTGGACATGTTAATTTTTGTTTCTTTGTTTATACTTGGTCTCTTGCAGATCTCAGTGTCCATCAGTTGAAATCAGCTGAATCAACCGAGGAGGTTAACAGTGCAGTTAAAAGATTCAAATGAATTTTATTATGAATGGAAAAATAGCTGTATGCTTGAATGCAAACACGGGTTTTTAATAAAACATTCAAAAGGACATAAATTGCAAATAGCTCCAGTTTACACTAAAGAGTGACCTCAGAAAATAAGTAACTTATGAAAAAAATCTTGAGGTCTGGTTTAGTTTTTAGCTAACTAAACTGTGGAGTCTGAGTCCTGTTTAAAGATGGACATTTAAATTTAGAATGAGTATGATGATATTATAATAACAATTTGCCTTGGAATTGCAAAGGTATTATACCATGGGCATAACACAAAGTTGTAATACTTGAAGGATATTGTCACAATAGACTCAGAACTACTGTGTACAGTCACAGAACTTTTTTCAGTTTAGTCACCCACAGAACTTCAATCACAATAGCCTAGAATTAGTCTTGAACTTCAGTCCCAACAGTCTAGAACTAGTCTTGAACTTCAAATACAATAGTTCTAGATCTAGTCTTGAACTTCAGTCACAATAGTCTAGAACTAGTCATAGATGTCAATGTCACAAAGGTCAATATATTAAATAATAAAAGTCAAAGAACTAAAGTCATACTAGTACGTCACAGAACTAATTATGAGACCTCTCCGAACTAACCTCACAGTCGTCAGAGACTATAAATAAAAAAACGAGTTAAAAATTCATTGTCGTAGCCTAATAGTCCAAAAACAAAATAATAGTTATAGTAGGCTAGTCGAAGTTACATTAGAAAATCTCACAACTATAATCACGACAAATCTCAGAAGGACTGAGTGGCACTGAGGAGATGGGGTGTATTGTACCAAGAGAAAAAGAAATATTCAAAAGATCCTGAGAATGTGTGCGTGGTAGCGGCAGGGAGAGAATTTCTGAATCGGCCATTTAACGAACACATAAGCTCAAGTCTATGTCAGACTACACGGTGGGATTTTCAATTAGTCCCCGGGGCTCAATATCAGGTTGATCATCTTCTATTTACCTCCCTTTATGTTCAGTGATATGATTGGGCTGAAATACACGCTTCTTTTCGCGTCCAAATTATTGTGGAGGTAAATATACAAAGTTTGGAGAGCGTTTTGCTTTTCCCATTCCACACACTCTTGGGAAATCCTTAGGGAAATCAGTTCTGACCCCCACCCCGAAGTTTCATCACGTTCAAATCGCGTTAGATTTATGCAGTCGGAAAGAAAATATAAGCAATAAACTACATATTACTAATAGCCTGAATATTTTTACATTACTAACTGACTGTCAAGTCACACAGATAAGACTAGACATTTGTTAAAAAAATAATGAAAGATAAAGTTCGATCACCTAAATATTGCGAGTTCTACCTGTAGCATAAATGTACACGTGTAAGAATTCAAAATCATGAGTTTCTATTATACCTCACAACAGACAAAGAAGACGCAAGCACACGACTCAGGTAAAGCTCGAATATACCAAAACAGTCTACCTGCGGATGCGTTTTGCCGGGGATGCCGTCTCACTCTGGGATCCCTCGAAGCCCCCAGAACCTCCTCTTCGTCCTCGATTCTCGCCTCAGCCATTCTAAGAGAACTTGAAAAGGATTTTTCACCTTTTTGAAATCAAAATAACAGCCAAAGCTAGCATGTCTTCCCGTCTCCCATTCCGTTGGAATTCGTCCGTGAACCAAAAGTTTTCCAACTTTGTGAAAGTTCAGCTTCGCATAACTACGGATGTATGTAGTGACTAACCAAACAACTGTACGTAGTTGTTAGAAAACAAGCTCTGTCATCAAAATGCAAACTCTGTCCACAACAGACTAAATTGTTTTGGGGTCGTTTTTGTTTCTTTAAGCTACAAAAGGGTCAAGTAACTGTTGAAACGTTTCGATTCGGTCCCACGTTCTTACGTCAACAGGAAGTTAGTTTCTATGGATAACACAAGAGGGAGGTGCCAAAGCACATCTATCGCTGACGTTTGCCAGTTGTCAAAATATTTTGGCAAAATTTAATCGTATAAACTGTTTTAGATTATGCATGAGAGAAAGACTAGACGTGATAAGTTTAATCATGAGTTGTGTTCGCACTTACTGCGGCAGACTTTATTCAGGGTCTTCCTTTCTTCAATTGGTTTGATATATTTTATTTCTGCTTATGATTCCACATGAGTCAACTGGAATGAGGGCATGTCTAATCTTGTTTTGGAGCAAATAATATTCAGCACATCCAATGGAAAATTCTTGAGTGTGGAATTATGAAAGTACATCTAAAGTGATATGTAAACCTATTTATTTAGTCCAGAAATGTATGGCTGACAGTGACACAAAGATCTCTGTTCTATTTCCTTTAATTTTGTCATTTTGTAGTTGGTCCAGACTGAGAAAACAATCAGTTTTTTTTTTTGTTTATTGTTTGTTAGTTTGAGGTTTGTTTGTTTTGCGAAGTATTGTTGTACTTTGTATTTTTGTTATCCTGTTTTCAATAAAAAAAAAAAAAAAAAAAGAGAACAATCAGTTGCGCGAGCTGTGTCGCAACCTAATGTTTAGAAAATGACAGTCAACCCAAACCATTGAGTGTCAGTCATGTATGTTGGAAAATATTAGTTAGGTAACCCAGACAGCAACTGTGTAACATTTCTGGTTTCGAGGTTGGCTTTAATCGTTGCCAATAGCTGTCGCTGTTGATCACGTTTAACTGAAAACAATAAACGCAAGTCCTCTTGCTCACACAACTAGAGACCGTATACCGATCTTGTAGTGTAATGACTGAGTATCCATTTAATATAAGGTTTATAGTACATATTTGGCAAATGCTACTAGTTGAGATTTGCGTTCTTCAGTTGCGGTAGAGTTGAACAGCCTATCACTTTTCCTCTTAGAAGTGTGTTGTGTGGATTTAATTTTTAGAGAAATAGCCTAGGCCCTACTCTTGAAAATTTATAGATATGAAGATGTGAAAAAAGTAAAATGAAGTCGGTAGCCTACGTTCTTGTGGTTATTAAAACGTTGTAATTTTCAGATTTAATACCGTTTAATCATACGCCCAAAGACTGCGTGATCTTGAACTAGAACTTCACTGAAATACTGTAGTAATTATAATGCTTGCCGTTTAACGCAGCAGTAGTATTTGAAGCACCCCTACTTCCCCCGCCGAGCCTGTAAGTGTAAAGGACACATGAAGTCTGCACAAAGCCCCTATCAGACTGGACTTGCCGGTTGGTCACTCGGCAATGTGTCTGTTATGTTCCAGGGAAGGCGGGGCTGAATCGGATTCTAAGCGCACCTTGTGTGACCGGGCGTTGCGCCGCGGATTACCCCGCAGCTGCCGACATATAAACACCAGCGTTTGGGCAAAGGACTTCCATTTTATTTTGTGCATATTTACCGATAGTTTATACTACAAATGGATTTAACTGAACTGTCGAAAACTTCATCTTTGGAAGGGAATGTCATTTTTCTCCAAAAAAAAAAATATCCTGTTATCCTCTTCTACCACCTTGTCTCCGTTATTAAGCCTACAGGTAAGATCTGTAATACATTATTCTCAAACCGTTTCTTGTAAACTGTGCGGTACGCTCTGTAGGCCCACAATGTGGTTAAAGTTTCTAAATGAACTTGCCTGTATTGAGTTGATAAGGCTGAAGTCTAAATTGAATTGTTTTTAATTTCAACTCGATCAGCACTGTGCTGTTTATGCCCTAGTTGCACTCTCATACCAGGACAGAAAACATTGTTAGATTCTTTGAAAACTTCAAAATTATTTTAGGAAGTAACTAGGGTATTAGTTTACATACTTGAACACTTTAAAGCCATTGTCATTTGTAGGATGACGTCATATGCGAGGGCTAATTAAACACATGAGATACACTTTGGTCGGCTTTATAAGCCTAGTTTTCTGGCTATTTGAGGTGGTTTCAGCTTCTGCCTTGTGGGCCTATTACATTTGCACTGTCCACTCTTTATCATTACGATTATACAGAGATGGACAACAATTAGAGAGAGAGAGACAGAGACTAGTTCATTTACACCTTTAACCTTCTGCGTCACTGAGCCGATTACCTCACTACCGGTCCATCATGTTGAAATGTTGAAACGGAAATACGCACATCCATTTAAAGAATTCCATTTTTAGAAATATGTTTATTTATGTCTACTACCTCGTATGTAGACCGACATAGTTATCTAACAATGGTGGTGGGGGGGCGTTGAAGGTCTAGAGGTGCCAATGAAGTTGCAGGAAATATCGAACAATTACACTACACTGAGAGTCGTAAGGGTTTTAAATAATGTTTTTCAGATGATTGAAAATGGACAATATGAAGGCTAAAACATTTTGGTGGTCATTGAATATTGCTGGTGTTTTCAAGATAGACTGTTCATCAGGAAGCTCTGTATGCTCAAATCTCACTGTTCACTTTTCTTTTCATGAAGAAGCTTGGCCTGTGAGTTTGCTCTCTTTCTCTCTCTCACACACACTCTCTCTCCCTCCTGTCTCTCTCCCCCTGTGTCTGCAGAGCTTTGTTTCATTCTCTGGCTCTTTTATGAGTGAAATGAAAAAACGATCTTCTTTAATCTAGGAAATGAAAACAAGGGTTGAAGACATGGTGCTAAGCGGGTATTATGGGCTGGGCATGTCTGTCTCTGTTGCTCCTTCTTTCCTCTCTTGCTTTTGCTCCCTCCCTCTCTACCTCATTCCCTCTTTCACTCTCTTGGTTTTGCTCTCTCTGTCTTTGGAGGGAACAGACATGCCTTTGCTGTCTGTACTAATTCTGTGTAGGCACAAAGACACACACGTACACACACACGCGCACCAAGAGACAGATTAGTGTAGCCACAGATGGTGCAGTGGATTTATGAGCTGATTGTGTAGGGTCTTCTGTCTTTGATGTAAAACTATACTCTGATATTAACTACAATGAATGATTGTATGAAAGGATAAATTAATTAATAAACAAATTTTTAAAAAAAATCAGTGCTGCAAAAGGCACAACAGACAAGTTAGACAAAAAAAGCACAAAGCCAAATATGACTTTTATGGACCATCACTATAAATATGCTATAAATCAGTGTCATTACCACGGAGTTTCTGTGGTTGACCAGCATCTTCTCCAAAGGCAATTTATGAACAGTGCAGCGGCCTGTCATTACCACAATCCAATATCATTACTACTGACTAACATCAAAACTTAAGACTCAAAACATATCCATCATCTGTCTGACTGCCTGTGTCATGCTTGTACACCCATAATGTTTGAGATGTGAGAACACTCAGAATACTTTGTTATGTTGTATTTTTCATCTCTCTTTTTCTTGCTCGCTCGCTCTCTCTCTCTCTCTCCCTCTCTCATTTTCCTCGCTCATTTTCCCCTCTCTCTCTCTCTCTCTCTCTCTCTCTCTCTCTCTCCTTTAGTCCCAGACACTCTAATGAAGCCCCACCTGCTACTGCCATGCTTCTTTTGAGGTAAGAATTCCCGGGAATCCTTTGGAATGTCAGGAATGTTAGATGCGGAGGTCCGCACCCTGAAGTGTGTTCCTGGAGGGTGGTGCTGAGATTTAGACCAGATGAATAAACAGGAACTGAGTCCATTTCTGCCTGGTCAGCTCTGAAATCTGGAGCAGGAATCCGTCAAGACTTGAACCTGAAAACAACAAAAGTTTTGTACTTCAACACGATTTAGTACAGTTTCCCTCAGCAGCCTCTGCAGGTACACTCACGGGAGTCAGCGGTCATCTCTGCTTTGATTCTCTGAAGTTGTAGTACTAGTCAAAACTTGAACCAGTGCACTCAAGTGATCAGAAGAGTTTGTGTAAGAAATGCTCCTGTAATGTGTTCATCTCACTTTGCGTTGTTTTAATTTAAGGTGACAGGAATCTGTTTCCAAGAGGAAATGTTTCAAAGCCTCAGAATAGTATTACAGTAAGTATTTATGAACAATTGCAAAAAAAAGCCAACATGACCCACAAGCTGCAAATACGCTTTCAGGAATGAGACCAACAATCAAATTACACATCAAAGCTCTTAGACTTAGTTTTAGGAAGGTTATGTAGATTTAATCTTTAATAAATCATCATCTAGAACTTTTTCAGTTCAAAATAACCACAAGGTGGTTACATGGATGGTAGGTTTACAACTGAGTCTAATAGAACCAAGGTTAATGAAGGTTAATTGAGGCTTGTGCGCAAACGAATAAAACCTCAGAAATCCAGTAATTTATGTCATGAAGGCTCGTTAACTCGTTATATTGTTTAATTGACAATATATCACATGTGGATTGCAATCAATGTTCTGTCAGCATTAAGGGAGTCTTATCTTAAGTTTCAATCAAATGTCCACACACACTGAGCCTTAGATCAAAATAGTTGAATAAAGAACTGTAATCCTGGATTAGCTGTTGGCTAAAAACAGTTGGTTTCCAAATTTTGAGAGAAAACTGAACATTCTGTATGTTCCAAAGTCTCTCAACAAGAGTTTTTTTTTAACTTGGAAATGATTACATATGCCAAAGTATATGTGAACAATGAAACCGTTATAGAAAAAATATTGCTGTGTTGCTCCTCATAACCAACTTATGTTGACCATAGTAAATGTTTGCCACCTCTTAGTGAAGAACGTCAGACATGTTTGTTGAATTCGCATTGGTAGTTTTGCAAGCACCTGAGAGAAAGTATACTTGTCTCCTTAGAAACCTGGTGTTTACTCTGGCTTCAGTCTTTTGGTTGCTGTGATATTGAAGAACCTCAGAAACATCCTGCATTATGGTCTAGTCCTCCCCCCACAAAGCTGGCAAGATGATGGCCTCCGTGGTCTCCAATGGCAACAAGGGTCGGGTCGTGAACCTCAAAGGAGTGGACCCTGAGACCTGTATGATCGTCTTCAAAAACCACTGGGCTCAGGTAATCATTCAGTCAAGCGGCATGTCAGCTGACACATCAACTCATCCATCTATCCATCCATCCATCCACCCATAAGCTAACGAACCAAACATTTTTTTTTATTCTTTCCATCCCAGGTGCTGAGGATCCTAGACAAACACGACCCAGTGCGTAATGGGGGTTTAGGATTTGGGGGTGGAGGAGGCATCCTGCGCTTTGGGCCCATCCCAGGTGATGAGGCCAGTGCGGTGCAGAACTATGTGGAGCACATGCTCTTCCTCCTCATGGCAGAGGAGAGTGAGCATGGTGGTGCTATGGGCCCTATACTGGAATTTGTGGTGGTGGAGAACGTGATGGAGAAACTGTTCCTCTGGAGCTTACGTCGCGAGTTCACTGATGACATGAAGCTGGAGCAACTGCGTATGTATGAAATGCTGGTGAGCCAAGCACGTCAACCTTTACTACACCACAAGCCCATCCTGAAGCCCCTCATGATGCTGCTTTCTGCCTGCTCCAGCTCCGCGCTGGGGCCCTCCTCTGGACTGGGGCCTACTGGCAGCTCCATGCTGGGGCCCTCATCTACAGTAGTGGAGAAGGAGCTAGTGCGGTTGCTCCATCAGCTGTGCTGCATTCTAGCCAAAGATGCCTCGGTACTGGAACTCTTCTTCCACAGCAGTCAGGACCAGGGTGCTGCCAATTTCCTGCTCTTCTCTCTGCTCATTCCCTTCATCCACAGGGAGGGACCAGTGGGATCACAGGCCAGAGATGCCCTCACACTCATCATGGCCCTGTCAGAGCAGAACAGTGTGGTGGCCAAACATATCGCTGAGAACACTTACTTCTGTCCTGTGAGTCTATAATATGTGTGTGTGCATGTACACACCCTCACTTACACACACACACACACACATACAGACACACACACATAGACATAAACATATTGGTGCACATACACAAGCTGTAGACCTGCAGTACTGGAAACAGAGCTGATTAGGAATTATGTAACAGACTTTAATATGATTACACATGCAAGAAGGAAACAAAGGCACGAGGGGCTGCGCAGAAAGCAAGGCTCTCGACATCTCTATGGGGCTTTTCATTCACAACCTCATTCGTATCCAAATGGAGAGAGAGAGAGAGAGAGAGAGAGAGAGCAAAGGCACTGGAGCAGCAGATCCCGTGGGACTATAGTTATACTGTTGTGGTGGCCATTTGGAGTCATTCTGAGGTCAGGGGGAATGCACTGTAAAAGAATGGAGATATTGTGATGTCATAGCTGTTGTGATTTGCACATTCAACAGTTTTGCTGGTCCATTAGTTCACCTCATATATATATATATTGAGTTATTTTAAATTGTAGCAAAAAGAGAGGGGATGTTAAATTTTGACAATTATATATTTTTGTTTATGTTTAATGATTATGTGGTTGAGATTGATTTGATTACAAAGAACTCATTTCATGATAAGAAACTTTTTGGATTTTGTGTAATGAGGACAAGTCAGCTTGTAATTATGAATATGCAGTGCATGTGCACCAGGAAGGGAGAATTATCTGAAGTGTTATTGTTGTTATTCCTATTGTTGTCATTTTTAGTTGCCCAACCCCCACCACACACCCATTCATAATCTCTGTGCATGTGTGTGTGTGTGTGTTTTATGAGGCCTCTATGGGTTGTGTGTAGTCGCCTTGCTGTTCATGGCACATAATTGGTCCTAAGCCATGGGTTGTAGTAAAGGAATGCCATATTCTGTCTCTCACTCTCTCTCTCTCTCTCTCTCTCTGTCTATCCGTCCCCCACTTCTCTCTCTGTGCATGGGACATTTTAATCTGCTTCAGACTTTTAATCTCTGTCACGGGATTTTTCCATCAGGAAATTGAGTGATCTTGCCTGCTGTGCCACCCCTTTAAAAGCCTGACCCTGATAAACCCACGTGCAGACTAGAACGCGTGTGTAGGAGAAAACAAAGAGTTTAGATGTGTGCTTGTGCGTGCGTGCGTGCGTGCATGCGTGCATGCGTACGTGTGTGTGTGTGCGTGTTTGTGTGTAGAAGGGGAGGGTGTTATAATACAAAAAGCATTTTTGTCTCTATACATGGAAGCTTTTTAGTTTTGCACTTTTATTAAAAAATGAAGCACATGTAGTCATTCTCCCTCTCTCTCTCTCTCTCTTTCTCTCTCTCTCTCACTCTCTCTCGCTCTCTCTCTCTCTCTCTTTTTGTGTGTTTGCATATAAAATATAAAAATACAGTATGTATTTTACAGTATTGCTCTGTTTTTAAATGCAAATTATATGTGTGTCTGTGTGTACGTTTTGTGCATGTGCGTGCGTATGTATTACTGTGTGTAAAATATAAAATGCACATGTGTGTCCGTGTCTGCGGTTTATGTGTGTGTGTGTGTATATATGTACATTCAGGTGTTGGCCACAGGCCTGAGTGGCCTGTACTCCTGGTTGCCTGCTCGGTTAGAGGTGTACAGTGAGAACTGGCACTGTCTAGAGAAGGCTGACTGGATACAGGTCCCTGCCCTTGTCCAGTTCCTCAACTCACTGCACTTCTGCAGTACAGTCTGCAAGGTAAGACACACACACACACACACGCAAATACAAATACCAAAGCATTTCAAATTCACTTCATACCATGGTTATTATATTACACATGCACACAGTGTGAACAGTAAATTTTTTAAGATGTGTGAGAACTAATTGTTAATGTTTTTCAGGTGGCTCATTCCTCCATTAGAACCCAACTGCTTGGTTACATCTATAATGGATTTCTTGTGCCTGTCATGGCCCCTGCTCTACATAAGGTGTGTGTGTGTGCATGTTTATTGTTAGATCAATATGATTTATTGTCTGTCCAGTGTAATTTAGCTTGATTGGTTAATAGACTGCTCCAGTTCTCTGACTGCTTTTTTTATGTCTTGCTCTTTGATTGGTTAGTCAACACTGGAGGAAGTGATGACAACCACCGCATATTTGGAGCTCTTTCTCCGCAGCATCTCTGACCCCGCCCTCCTTCAGACCTTTCTCATTTTCATCCTCCGCCATCGGCATGACAACGTACACATTCTGGACACATTAGTCAGCAGAGTTAACACACCCTTCCAGGTGTGTACGTGTGTGAGAGTGCTAGCTCGGCTGGGTAATACAGAAGCAAACTTACATAAGTCAGGTTTCTCTGTCAGCATGTGTGTGTGTGTGTGTAATTCTCTCTTCTCTCTTTATACTGTAGTTAGGCACTGTGTCTCTGGCACTATTCCGCACTCTGATTGGTCTGTACTGTGAGGACGTCATGTTGCAGCTTATCCTTAGGTAACTGTTCCCTCTTCCTGTCTGACCAAAGATCGTAGAATATGTGACAGGTTCATGTTTAAGCCTTAGTGCAAAGCAGTCCTACAAAAATCATTTTTTGGGCTTTATCTCATTTATAGTCCTTGATTATGTACATGTATATATTTTACCATCTAATTCAAGCATTGTTGTAGTAAGAAGAATATCAAGCAGTAATGAAGTAAGTAATATGAAAAAAAAAATGTATATAGATCTATCTAGCACTTATTGAATAGTCTGATCTTGACTTGGATGCACCTAAAGGATTGTGCCCAGTGCTGCACTGTGTGTTTAAGGTGTAGAAAATGTTCTCTTCTCCCACAGGTACCTGATCCCCTGTACTCACCTGATGTGTAGCAAGCGTCGCAGATTGAGAGAGAGAGATTGTTACTCTTCCACTGCTGCTGCACTCCTCTCTCTCACTCCCTCGTTCTTTTGCGCTAAATCTTGCCCTTCCCCCACACACGCCAGTCAGCCGGATTACATTCTGTGGTCAAAGGTTACAGAGGGACTGCTGCAGAAAAATCTGGGTAACATAGTAATTCTTTAAAACCAGAGTGACACCACTCTGGCTTTGTGGTTTTTGTCATCGCTATTTGTATTATTTTATTGTTGCTCTGTGATAAAGTTATTATCAGTAGAGTTACATACCACATCTCTGAAATGGATGCTCCCCCAATTTATAGTTTATATTCAGTTTATATCCCTTGCTTACTGTGCTCAGTTTTTACAGAAACACTTCTGTAGCTAAACAGTGGTTGCTTGCTCATTTTTAGAATTGGGTCTCACTCACTTGTACTACTTCCCCAGGTTTAGACAACTTCCTCTCGGGTGGGCACACTGTGGGATACTCCCGGGTTGGATCAGATACCCTGATGGACAGGAACTACCTTCACTACCTCTGTGATGCTCGTAACATGATTAACACCAGCGTACAGGCATGTCGTGTATGGTCAGCTCCCTATGACGGTCTAAACCCCTCCCCTGAGGAGTACCAGGATGAAGGAGAGGTGCGAGAGAGAGAGGAAGAGAAAGAAGATGAAGAAAGTCTCCCTCTCTCCTGTCCATCAACACAGCCCCCCACACCTTGCCCGCCTTCAGAAACTAGTTCAAGCAGCGACCGTGAAAGAGTTGGCACGCAGCTAGAGCTGGAGTGGGATGACACTTTTGATGCTACCCCCGAGGGGGAGGGGCCTCAGGTGAGTGACAGCGCAGCCCTACCAACCCCTGTGACCGAGGAGCCCCCAAAGCACATTCAGGAGATGCGCAAGAATGCCATTATGTTGGTCAAGGGCTCATACATTGAGGAGTCGGATTTCCAGGACGACGTGTTGGTGTACAGCCTCATTGCACAAAAAGACACACGCGACGACTGCACAAAGAATTCTCACCTCAGTCACAGCGGCACACAGAACCACACACACAATCACACACACAACACCACAGTCAACCACATAAATGGCATCACAAACATTCACACTCACAGCTCAGCCCAAAATCATGCACACAAACCCGCATCTGAATGTCCAGGAGAACATGCAAATGAGACCAATCACAATTCAAAACGGAAAATTCTGGTCCCAAATGAGCCCTACAGTAATGGACTTGACTCTGAAGCGCAGATGAATGGCGCAGTGGTTCATTTGGATCAGAACTGTAACCTGAAAGAGCTGAGCTCAGATCAGCAGGATGAACAGTTCATTAAAGACCTACAGCCTGAGGCTGATTTTATCACTCAGTGTGTGGAGCTGATTCGTTCTCTGGGAGGAGAGGAGGAGAGCGTCGTGGCAGATGAAGTCCATTTCCACAGGATAAAGTGCCTCCTGACCAGGGAGGAGGAGGAGGAAGTGGATTTCTGCTCATATTGCACATACACTCCTGATGTGGAGACCTGTCCAGAACCAGAGCTGGACGATGTGAAGAATAAGAAAAACCACATCCCATTCACAGGTCAGTCCGGTTTCTCCTTACGTTACACACATAACTAATGTATACCCCTGAAATAAAAGAACATCTCTGGGGTGATATTAGGAAAGTTTGAATGAAAAAAAAACTTTTTTTTTTGTCAAATTTTAACTTTAGAATGATTAGACAAGCTGATGTAGCAGTAGTATATGAAAAATCGATAACAGTGAACTGAGATTCAGTCATTTGTGTGCTCTGTAGCATCCAAACAGAAGTCATAAAACTGTTCCAGACTGTGCCAAATGTTTTGTTCACATGTTTCTGTGCGTGACATGCATTTTAATGGAGTATGGTAGTCTAAAGAATCAGTGGAATCTATGAAATACGTGTCAGCACATCCAAGTAACATGTTGAAGTTCTTTTGTTCATCTGTTTTTTTTATTCTCTGTGTTTCCGTGGTCCTGCAGGCCCGTTTATCAGCGTGCTGTTGTCTCGTTTGGAGAACATGCTGGAGAACTCTATTGAAGTGAACCTGCTGGTCACAGGGATACTGGCCCAGTTGGCTGCTTACCCTCAACCTCTGCTCCGGACCTTCCTGCTTAGTACGGACTCAGTGTTCCAGCCCAGTGTCCGTTCCCTCTACCAGGTACCTCCCCTCTCTTTCTCTCTCTCTACCAGGTACCCTCTCTCTCTCTACTAGGTACCCTCTCTCTCTCTCTCTCTCTCTCTCTCTCTACCAGTAACCCTCCCTCAGTTTCTCTCTCTCTACCAGATACCCTCTCTCTGTCTCTCTCTCTCTCTCTCTCTACCAGGAACCCTCCCTCAGTTTCTCTCTCTCTACCAGATACCCTCTCTCTCTCTCTCTACCAGGAACCCTCCCTCAGTTTCTCTCTCTACCAGATACCCTCTCTCTGTCTCTCTCTCTCTCTCTCTCTACCAGGAACCCTCCCTCAGTTTCTCTCTCTCTACCAGATACCCTCTCTCTCTCTCTCTACCAGTAACCCTCCCTCAGTTTCTCTCTCTCTACCAGATACCCTCTCTCTGTCTCTCTCTCTCTCTCTCTCTCTCTACCAGGAACCCTCCCTCAGTTTCTCTCTCTCTACCAGATACCCTCTCTCTCTCTCTCTCTACCAGGAACCCTCCCTCAGTTTCTCTCTCTCTACCAGGAACACTCCCTCAGTTTCTCTCTCTATCTGATGGAAGGCTTCTCTGGCCTGCTCTTTTTTTTTCTGTGATGCTGTTGTTTTGTGTTTGTGCCACAAATTGGGACCCCGGTCTTTGGTTGTGGTAAAGGAATGGCATTCTCTGCTTGAATAGTTCTATTGTGTCATGTTTAGGTGGTATTTAGATGGTATGTTGTAATATTTCTGTGATGGAAATGGTCCAACCAGACTGTGTACTGGGTTGGTCTTTAATACTGTTGTTTTCTGTGTTTCCCAGGTGCTAGTGTCAATCCGATCACAGATCGAGCAGTACACGGCATCACGGCCTGAGTTCTGTGAGGTGGTCCAGGAGGCTGCCCAGTACCTGCTTGCCCGAGACCAGGCTCTGAAAGACCGAGGTGAGTTCTGGACAGCCCACATGCAAAACACACACTAACGCTGCTCCTCTCACAGGCAACCATGTTGTATGGTCATCCATTCGCTATCTCTTCTCAGCTAGTGAATTACAACTAAATGTTGACTTAGACTTTTAGCAGAATCAGTTACAACCTGAGTTATAGGGGGAATTAGCGTGTGGAAATGTGAAAGGGACAGTAAACTAGTGTATATATGTATATGTCTGTTAGGATATAGGAGTCACTGTGTGATAGAACAGTTCATTTAAAATGTCCTTTTCTTTTTTCAAATGAGAGAAATCTCAAAGTGACTTCTATCAAAATGTTTCTCTTTCTCACCCTCTCCTAAATTTTCACCTCCACCTCACACAGAAAGAGACCCCCACGCCCGAGAAAACGGGGAAAGCTGGTTTTTAAATGGTCACATACCAGGATGGATCTTAAAGACGCTTCCGCCCTGCCCCAAAATCCCTCCGCAGTCTCGGAACAGGGTGTTTGCCACTTTTCTGTTTGCTGAATTCCTAAAGGAGCTGGCAGCCATTTCACAGGAGCATTCTATATTACCTGACCTGCCGACGGAGGAGTAACACCTCCCCTCCACCTCCTCCAGCCCCATGTGTGACATTCACACAGCCTTTTCTGGAACCTTCCATTGGACCTCTCAATAGTAGTGTCCCAGTACAACACTATCAATGCAACCTTCAAATACTAGTGTCTGTAAATATCTACAGTGTCCTCTCAGCCCGGTCCCTCTTGTCAAAGAAGAGACCAGCTCTGTTACGTTTCCTCCATGTGAAGGTAAACATTTATTTAACTTTGGTGTAAATGTTTGATTTCACTGTTGTTTTGTGATTTTTTTTTTTTGCCTCTGGTTTTATGAAGTATACGGGATGTATAAGCCATACATTAAGATTTTTATATTGTTATTGTTCGTAGTGATCTCCTGTTTTGTGTAGTGTTCTGTTCTGAAAATGACATTGGGCTGGTTGACCCAAAAGCATCACTGTGCCATGAGGATCATATCAACACTCATTGAAATCATCAAGAAAAAGAAAGAAAAAAAAAAAAGATATTTGCTGCAGTATTCCATTACAGTCATTGTATGTAAGATCATATATGATCAGATGACTGTGTAAGCCTCTTTTCTGTATGGAGTGGAAACAGGGCTATGATCTAGCCCTGATCAGAGATTCATACGGTGAATGCCCCTCTGTGTACTGTCTGGTACTAAAGCACTTTCTCTATGGCTAGTATGATATACATTACTCAAACCAGACTTTTGTTTGTGTCAAAGCCTTACTCTGTACTCATTTGCACTTTCTAAACTGTGTACATCATTGAAATTGTTTGAGTTGACAATGGTTGTATTGTAAAAATACTAAGTGGAAGATATAGACTATGCAAAATTTTCTACACAGAGTTTATATTTTTCCACAGATAAGATGAGGGATTTTGTCCTGATTGTAATCTCAAATCTTTTATCAACCTGAGCCATACTGTGTCATACTGCCCCCTGATGGTTAAAAATAAAACTACAGAACCTTGTCTCTGTAATTCACACAAAAATGTTCATATGCAAAATTGACCTTTTATTATATGCGGTATCTGAATAGTGAAAAGCAATGGGAGTTGTGCATTTTTATAATTTTGGATTTTACTTGAAAGACCCATCAATTCTGAAAGTCAGAAAGCTTCTCTCTCTTTCTCTCTCTCTCTCTCTCTCTCTCTCTCTCTCTCTCTCTCTCTCTCTCTCTGTGTATGTGTGTGTATGCTGACTGTTAAACACGCCTAAACACACACAATAACTGCACATCAAAATAACCACACAAGCACTCACATAGACCGGTTTGGAGCATGTCTAAAAACACCTGAGCATTTGTGTCTTTAGTCCAGTATGTTCCAGAGCTGAATTTCACTCACAGGTCTGCACAAGCATGATAATGTTCAGCGTTTAAAAGTATGACACCAAATGACTATACAAAACTTCCCCTCAATCAGTAAATCTCCATAAAAACACAGACATTCTGACAAAGTCTATACATTAGTAAAGATTAGTAAAGTGCCAAATACAGAAGTACCTCAAGCTTTTTAACAACACCATGTTGCCTCTGAACACTACATAGCTACAATATGGAAACATTAGAAAGTTACAGTCAAACTTGAAACAATACCCTGACGTCACAAGCACTGACAAAGAATGTGTGAGCACTGCTTTGTCCCAAACTCACAACTGTAATGAAGCCAGTGCTCTCTCTGTGTGTGTGTGTGTGTGTGTGTGTGTGTGTGTGTGTGTGTGTGTGTGTGTTAGTGGTTATATGGATCTGTCTGTCATTTGTTAAGGACTTTAAAAGGTTCATACACACAATTTATGATTTCGTTTAATTAGCCAATGCTCTTATCTAGAGTGTGTTACCCCCAGAGCACTCTGAACTATTTCTATGTCTGACATAGAATATAGTGTATGTGTTTGTGTGAGTGTGTGTATGTATGTGTGTTGTGTGTGTTTTCCTCTGGTCTTTGTTCTGACTCTGTTTATCATCCAAGTGCTGCACTATGACTCCACCCTCGTGTCTTTGTTCTTGGCTGTGGACCCACTGACAACTCTGTCACTCTCCCAAGAGGAAGCATTAAAGCCAGCAGGAGCGGAGAGAGAGTGGGGTGTATTTGTGTGACCCAGCCCCTGGTACTGCCCTCTTGGCGAGGGGGGCACAGAGAGAGTGTTTGCCTCCCCTAGGTTCTGAGATGCTCCTCTGAGAAGACCAGTGTGTTCTCCTTGTTCCAGACCCTCTTCACAGCCAAAATACATCTTACGGGGTCGTCCCAAAACAGTGCGCCCTGGAACACACACATAGACATAAACATAGAGAGAAATACAAATAGACACATTTCATAAACACAAATATTTCCATCTCACACCCAAAACACAGTCCCCTGGGACAGCCGATATTCTACAGTTCGCACACAACATACTCACCCACGTTGCGGACTTGTTCTGAAATGTCAGCGCGAATGTCGGAGACGTCCCACATGGCTAAGAAAGAATCAAAGCAGGAGCCTTCTTCCTCCTGACACACGTACGGCCGGTAGGTAAAGCTGTAATGGTGAGCAATGGCTGCCACAAACATCTCTATACAGATGATAAAATCCTGCAGACAGACAAATGAATTCAACACATTACGTGCTTCGTTAGATGATGATCACAATAGGTAAAATGTTGAAAATGGTATAGTTGACAGGTAAACTCCGGCACTCTTCAGCAGGGGGATATTCCAAGTACGTGGTTTAGTGATTAATCTGGATAAGTTAATTCAAAGTAAGTAGTAAACCTCGTAATAGAAGAGCCCTATGGCTTCAATCTCTTAGCAAACAAAGCCATAGGGCTCTTCTATTAGGAGGTTTACTACTTACTCCGAGTTAACTTACCCAGGTTCGTCACTAAAACACGTACTTGGAATACTCCCCTGGGGCCTTGTGTTTTTTGGTAACTGTACCTGTAATCCTGTAGCCACAGCTTCCACACTGTCCCATTCCCAGGTATGTTTATCTGAGATCACTCCAACCTTTACCAGAAATGCAATAAACACTGCCTGCCTACAGAGAGAGGAGAAACGAGAGAGAGAGAGAGAGAGTAAGAGAGAGAAATAAAAAAAGATATTTAGAAAAGGCCCTTAATTGAAAACAGGCAGTAATAAGTTGTGACGGGATTTTAGATGGTTCGAGAAGTGCATGTACCAGAAAGAAGCAAAGACCACCATTTTGACACAGAGAAACTTTCCAACAGGTCTCAGTGGACTCAACTCCTCCCTCAGGGTACGATAGAACAGCACCAAGCAGTACATGGCAAACTGACACACACACACACACACACACAAACACAAAACAGAGGAATAGTTACTAGTGTACAGCAGAGTGTGTGCATATCTTCAGGTTATGTGATGAACCTTAAAGCTCAGCTCAAGTGTTTGTAGGCAGTCATTCAGATAGTTACGAAATCCTTTAGACACACTGATGTATCTATTCAAATCAATATACTGAACCATATGCAGCATTTGTGTATGTTTTATAAAGTATTATACTGTGAATTTTTGAGTAAATTACCAGCTGGGAGGCATTGTTGACTATGACCAGGTAACTCCACGCATTTCTGAAACTGAAGTTAGCTTCATCATAGACCCCACAGAGCTGACAAATGCTAGAGAAAGAGACATATTTTAACAGAATATTGTGTGTGTGTGTGTGTGTGTGTGTGTGCATGTGTATGCGTGGGGCTCTCACAGTGCTATAACAGTGGTCACAGGTCTGACAACAGTGTACTGTAGAACTCCCAGTTTGCATCTGAACAGCAAAACTCTGAGAAGAGAACAAAACAAAAAAATAATGTCCACAGAGTACACAGTCAATATGTCAAATACAGAGCTTACTTAAACACACACTCATACTAAAATCATCAAAAACTGCAGCACAGTCAAAAGCTAGACCAAGGAAGGAGGATTTAAGTGGCAGGTATTAGTCAAGTTGAGTTTCAAATGAAAAAAACAGCAGGAGCAGCAGAGAGTTGTGTGATTGTGTGTGTGTGTGTGTGTGTGTGTGTGACTTGTGTGTTTGTGTGTGTGCGTGTGTGTGTGTGTAAGGGTGAATGAGTGAGTGAGAGAGATAAGATAATTATGTTTCTTCCAGCTAATACTGTTTGGACAACCACATACTGTAAACATTCAGGCCAATTAAGCTCCATGGATATGAATGAGCTGCAGTGAGAGACTCACTCCCCCATTGGCCAAGGTGGACAGCAGCAGAGAGGTGGAAGCAGCCTCTGAGTCTCCTGGACCTCCAGCATCAGAGGAAGGCTGGGATACTGGTTCTCCAGGAAGTTGAGCAGAAACATTAGGAAGTTGTAGATGACATACGCCTCATAGCACTCTCGACATGTGTCCACATAAATCGCTATACTGGGGTACTTGAGGGCAATCCACTGAGAGTTACACACACAGACATGCACACGCACACACATACACACACACACACAAAGGGAAAAAAAAATTAACAAAAACAAACATACATGTGCTAACATGCATGCCAAACCTGGTATATGTGTAAGTGTACAGAGAAGTCACCTAAAGTACTACTTTGGTGAGAGAAAATGCAGCTGTAATATTTCTCTCAATAAAAAATTAATAATGTCAACAAACCAGTTACTTAGGGGTGAGACAGTGAGAGAGAGGTAGAGCAAGAAAAGGAGAGAGAGAGAGAGAGAGAGAGAGAGAGAGGAATTCCTGTTTTAAATTCCTGTTCTATCACTTTGGAGAGAACAAAGCTAATGTCCTTAATGACCCAAAGTTATTAGAAAATTATAAGACAAGTGAAGAGAAAGACACTCACACTGTCCAAGCTGTATATTGGCACCATCCATAATATCCTGTAGAGATATGACATGTGACATATTAATCTCTGAAAACACTCAAGCTTATACCACCAGCTCGCCCAAACTACACCTGTTATAATGCAAAATGCAACATATGCAATATGTAAACATTACAAGCATGTAATACCAGGTAAGTAAGTCATAGGTGTTTGTGTGTGTGTGTGAGAGAGAGAGAGAGAGAGAGAGAGAGAGAGAGAGAGAGAGAGAGAATAGGTGCGGGGTGTGGGGTGGGGTGACCTGATAATAGGTTTCTGGAGCTCTGGCTGTGTGTAGTGAACCAAGTGCTGCAGGATGTCCCACAGAGAGACAGGAATAGTCATGAACACAAACACTCCAGCAATGAACCACGCCTTAGTGTGTGTTCCCACCTACACAAAACACAGGGAAAGAGGTGGCGCGGGGCTTCATATGACATTGCACAGTGCGTCTAAAATAACATAATTACAATTTTGTCATTTAATAAAATCTTGATGTCATCATTATAAGCGATTACTGGTGAATAAAACATTACGTCAGTGTTGAGAACTGATGGAGCACAGAGTTACGACCTCCGATATGTGCACCACCATCGTCAAAGACATAAAACCGAGATAACCATAAACCAAGAGTGGGAGACTCACCTCCGCTTTCTGGAGTTCCCACACACACAAGGGGAGCGCGACCACCAGAAGCAGTATGTACACAACCACAACGAGTGGCCGGATCCAGCGCCGCCAGTTCCCGCAAGTACACGGCATCTTTCCCTCAGTGCGTCGATGGTCAAGCAAGGATACGCGAGGCGACCTGTCGTCTTCGCATCATTGAAGTATCAGTGCATTCCTTTATTGGAGAGTCTAAGTATTAGGACAGTCAGTGTCAAAATCAAGGCTGGGTCATCCGGGAAGTTGCTTACGCATGCCGCGCATCGTGTTTGTCATGACAATCCGTAAAAATAAAATCAAACAAAATAAAAATAACGAACCAGATCCACGAAGCGCAACTCACCGTGGAATCAACCCATTATCTTCCGACTGCATCACAACGAGAGATGATTTGATAAAATGTTGGATAACAAAAGCGATGTAAATCTGTGGAATCGATTTTATCTGTAGCAGCCTTTCAGCGTCGCAAAACCAACGGTCAAGCAGCAACACCCTGGCTGAATGTTCTGTAAATTGCAGGTCACATTAAATAATATTACATTATAGAGAGCAAAAAATCAAAGGTTTAAAATGGTTAAGGTGATTTCCCATGCAGATCGTCTAAGGATGCTGTTAATACTTAGGTTGGATGTAGGGAGTAGGCGTATCTGACGCCCTGCTCTGCGTTAACATCTTGAGTCAATTATTAGACTGATACGCTAGAGGGCGGTAGTTTTTAGCTTTTGAACGTGAGCGCTGTCTCCCAATCATTTGAATGTTCTGTTGCTTATGTTCATGTATTCTTCTTTGATTTGTCCAAGAGTAAACGAAAAGACCACACACACACACACACACACACACACACACACACACACACATCAAGGGCACAATTCTCCGCCACATGTTGGTAACCGCTAACGCACATTTTAGGGAGAGAGAGAGAGAGAGAGAGAGAGAGAGAGAGAGAGAGAGAGAGAGAATGTTCCACACATGTCTGAAAAACAGGAGATTAGATTAGGTGACTGAATGAAAATGTTTTATTGGTTCACTTTAATCTTAGCCGGAGGTTCAGGAAAACAGAAGCACATTCCCATATATGAACTTTCCACTGGTTTGTTTTTCCTTGTGTTGATAAACATATGTACAGCCAAGCCAGTGAAAAACTGAGTGCGTAAAAACGGCAGAATGAACACATATACATGATAAAATACACATACACACACACACACACACACACACTGTGAATTTATATTCAGTGTGCGGTGCAAACAATAAAGATAATACAAAAACAAAGCTATATTTAAAATGTTCTTTATTATAAATGTAATCTATGAGTATTTTTTTTAAATATACTTATTTTTTGGTGAAGATGTATTTCAGAAAGTCACTCTTAACAGAAAATTCTCTTCATTAATAGCCATTTCATTTCAGTCCCTCATAAGAACAATACTCTTAAACTCTTAAAACTCCTTCACTATCCTTTAAAGAGCAGGCAGTTCTTTTAAATCATTTTGTCTAACAACAGATTCAATATTCTCCAGAGCTTTTGCTGATATAATTCTGTTCGTTGGAAATAAATATAACTTCAAGTAATGTTATACACATCCTTAACAATAAAAGTGACTTAATGTCAAATATACAATGTCATTTCATATATAATGTTGTATTATACAAATATGTAGTCATAAAAAAATGAATGGTACAAGAAGTTTACATTGTCAGTAATCTGACAAAGACATGTGACATATTTCAGTCTCAGATCTCAGTGACAGCCAATGAAAGCTGGTTCTGCCACAAAGCAGTAAAACTTTGGCTGAAACAGTGATGTTGTAAGAAGTTACGGTCATATCCCTGGGAAAAATCTCTTTGTGCATCCTCTTGATTATGGCAGAGCTGAAATTGACCCATGAATATCAGTGACCACTTGTTTGACCCCAGGTGTCCACTCCTTGGACATGGCCCACTCCTCGCTGAGTCATATATTCTATCAAATAGTCATATCACCAATCAAATAATCAAATCTTCTCTCAACCCAAGACAGTGCACTTTTCAACAGCAAAACAATGAAGAGGTGGTTGAAACTTTAGAGACATTAATTTCAAATGTTACATAGTCCATCTACAAGGTTGGAATTTGTTGTTATGTTTGCATGGAGGAAAATGTGTCTGGTCAGTTGTAGCTGTCTTTGCGTAGGCTGCGGTCTGCATGCAGATTATTAAGGTCAGGGGTTTTGTACTGGATGCTGGTTCCATTGAGAGGCACCATGCTGCTTAGCAACGAGTTTGAATAACACCAACAACACAGGCAAGACTGTGAAAGACAGACAGTGAGAGAGAGAGGGGGGGGGGGAGAGAAGTAAGACACACTCATTAAAATATCTCAGAGGTTGACAATATGCTATTAATATTCTGATTCGATTAGTGCAGACAAGTCTTGGTCCTTCACACACACACACACACACACACACACACACACACACATGCACGGACACGCACACGTACACACACACAAACCATAAGACAGCATAACCAGACTTCACACAGGACAGGAGAGATATGGAGAGAAAGTGAAAGAGGAGTGCAGAGGAAGAGAAAGAAGAGAGGAAATTGGGCGATAACAGAAGGCTTGACATCATACCTTGAAACAGCTTTTGAATTTTTTGCTGACAAAGAAGAGGATGATGGGGTTGATACATGAATTTATGGTGGCCAAGTTTATACTTAAGTAGTCCAGCACCAAAAGGAAACTAACAGACAAACAAACAAACAAACAAACAAACAGACAGACAGTCATTTTTCAAGGCCACAACCCACTGAATCAGAAATGCTGACTCAGCTTACATTAGACCTGATAGTTCAGTCATTGTGAAATAGAATCATAACATCAACAAAGCTTAATTACTCTTGCTCAAACATATGAAGTATACAATGCATACTGGAATCTGATTAAAGGAGAAAATGGTTCTCTATTGCAAAGTCTGTTCTGCAAAAAGCTACAAATGTCCAGGACCAAACTCATGCTGAATTGCAATACCAGTATACCAATGTCGGAAATATGCAATAGTGCTTTATTACTACACCATAATACCACTAGGTTGGTTCAGCAGAAAAGAAACAAAATTACAACTTAGTAAAGCCCCTAATGTATTACCTCACAAAGCTATAGCTACTGTATCATAATGCTACAATAACAGGGTGTCAAAAAGCTGTAAAGTAATTACATCACAAAAGCACAAAATTGTAACATAACAAAACTGTCATACAGCCTAATCATATCACAGTTCTACTACATCACAAATCAGAAAGGATTATATTACAAAAAAACGAACGCATCATAATTTTTTACATCACAACAAAAGTATTGCATCGCAAAGCAAAAAAAAACTACAGACTACAACTACAAAACTACAGCACTACAGAATGCAGGGCAACTGCCTAGCTGGCCAGTGTAGAACAGTGTTCTTCATTTGCGGAAATGAAAGTGCACCTTAAAAGTGCATCTTGAGACATGTTTGGAGTATGAGATTAAAAGTAAGGGGAAGTGTGTTGGCTTACTTGAGTAGGTCACAGCGTCCAACATCATGCTGAGTATAAACCATTTTCTTCAGGATACGGCTCAGATGCAGTGGTAACCAGCACAGAGTGAAAATTAGGACCAGAGAAAACACTGCCTTGGCCACCTCACGTCTCTATTCACAAAAACAAATATAAATCCATTTTTACACTTGTTAAAATATGTATGTGTTTTTGTATACACTTCCTTTCCAAATAAACAAGCTGTCGTTTTACAAGTCAAGAGCTAAGAATCTGTATCCCCAGGCTGCATAAATAACGTATAACAGTTCCCTGAAAGAGTATGACTCAGTCCAAATTGTAAACAGAACCTAGAAAAACAATTGGGACCACGAACTCTCAATGGACTATGTACGAAAACAAACTGACTACAGAGAAGAAAAATGTTTTGTGTACTTTTTTCCAACGCATGAAACATAAAATGTGAACAAAGAATTAGAAATATGACGCTATTCCTTGAGAAAGATCATTGAGTTGCTGATTATTGCTGATAGTTGAGTTTTAGATATCCTAATGCATGTGTTGAGATGCAGTGTTAGCAGACTGACTTGTTTGAGATGTTCAGTCAGGGCAATTCTCAGACTTCCCTTCCTGTGATTTAGCATCTCCACCGCCATTAGCGTGTAGAAGAAGGCTGTGCAGGCCAGAGGCATGCAGAAATAAAACCCAAACAGCCACCAGTCCTTGGCATCCCTGTAAAACTGTACACACACACACACACACACACACACAAACACAGTCACACACACACATAGCCAAACGTGAGCACTGAACACTCAGCATGTAACAAGGAGAGAGTCATGTAAACAATACAGCACGTCATGAATATCATGTAAACCTGCGTTCTCATGACTTTAGCTTGTGTGACTGTGTAATTAGTGTGAGTATGCGGTGATGTATCTTTACTGGATGCAGCAGTGGGCTGACACACACAGATATTACCTCCAGATCACTATCTTTCATAAAAGCTACGGCCCATGTGAGGCCATGACCACGGCGACATGACAACGAGTGGTGATAATGAAGTGTTTTGTGATGTCTCTAAAAAACAGTAATGCAAGTGTGTTTCATTTCTACACAATGTGAGTTAGAATCTCCCTCGACTCAAAACAGCTGTTCGTAGATCCTTCTCAAATTAGCCAAGTTAACAAAGCTAAACTAGTGTAGAATGTCACCTCAGTGCTACAGGTAGACCAGTGTCCACCAATCAGGAAGTCCACAACATTCAGTCTTCTTCAGTTTGAGACGGTCTAGCAGGAGTGGTACTGGTACTTTTCAGCACTGTACTTAAGCAGTATACTGGTAGATCTGCTCTCTGACTGAGTAACAGCAATATGATCACCTTTCACTCTGCCTGACTACATCTATGAAGAAATGATATACTTTTACAATAACGATAAATTACAATAAATTTGTACTGACAAGTGTCATTACGTGTTTCATTTCACACGGTCAGTCATACGCTGAGGGCTTTTTTTTTGTGTCGTTGGGGTTTTTTTTGTTTTTTTTAGTTAGAGTTCTGACCATAAATGATGCGGATTCATGATCCGTACAGCATTATTCCCATGACCTGCCAGACAGCGGATGGGAAAACACTCCCCTTTTTCTGTTTTTTTTTTCTTCTCTTTTCTTTTTTTTTTTTTTTTTAAATTAACATTAATTTTAGCTTGTGCTTGCGAGAACTTGAGTACATTAAAAGGCACACACTCTTTCAAATTAAATACCAAATTAAACTCAAGGATTTTTTTGGACTTTTTATGGTTCTTTTATCACTGTATCTTTACTTTTACTGAAGTATAATATCTGTTACCCCCCCCCAATAGAGTAGTGGCATACACTCACTGTCATGAAGGTTGTGTTTGGGCTGAGCATGCAGGTTCGCATAGAGATGTTGTGGTATTCAAAGTTGACCATAGTGAAGCCCACAGCCTCAGGTACAGCCAGGACCACTGATATCACCCAGATACACACAATCTCCACCGCAGTGAAGACAGGAATACCCACACCCTGTACACGACTCCATGATGCTACTGCACGGTACCTACACACATTAAAAAACACACAAACATACACACACACACACACACACACACGTAACAATTAGCCTTCAAATTATGACCATGACTTTACTCAACAAACTGAATATTTAAATATCCACAGTTTATTTAGCTTTACATTAAACTCAGTTTTGGAAGGAGTCTTAACACAGAAGAGATTCAGAATCGGTACTCATCTGTGTTACCTGTCAATGCTGAGAGCACACAGGTTTAAGACTGTGATACCCACTGAGGCTTTCTGCAGGAAGGGCACCAGCTTACACAAGAAGAGTCCAAACACACTATCATCAAAAGGCCAACGCATCATCAGGAGCTACAAACAAATATATAAACACAACCACATCACTATAGACGGTTTATTTTGTGTGTGTGTGTGTGTGTGTGTGTGTGAGTGTGTGTGTGTGTGTGTGTGTGTGTCTGTGTCTGTGTGTGTGTGTCTGTCTGTGTCTGTGTCTGTGTGTGTGTGTGTGTGTCTGTGTCTGTGTGTGTCTTTGTGTGTCTGTGTGTGTGTGTGTATAGGGACGTGTCAGGTCAGTCTGATATGTTTATTTTGGGGGCTCATATCAGAGAAACACTCAACACGCTGGAGCATATCAATAATGCACACATAGAACTATGTCTGTTCTGTTTTTTGCCTGTGAAGGTAGGAATATGTATGGATATGTAGACTCCTTTTTATGTGTTTTAAGTGTGTGTGTGCGTGTCTCAAGAGTCTATTTATGATTTTGAAGGTGAGTTCAGAGTGTGTGTGTGTGTGTGTGCGTGCATATATGCATGTATGTGTGTGAATGTGTGTGTGTGTGTGCGTATATGCATTTATGTGTGTGTGTGTGTGTGTGTGAG